>NC_069505.1:635640145-635775145 GCF_027579735.1 Bombina bombina | reverse complement strand
ACTGCCAGACATCTTATAAATGTAACCGCTATACTCCTTGAGATATGACACATGTAACCGCTGCACTTCCAGAAATATAAACAAATCTAACTCCTGCACAGCCAGAGATCTGATAAATGTAACCCCTGGACTGCCACAGTAGGTCTGCTCTTATTTTGACTCTCATACATGCTTTTTAAATGGGTGCCCCCTCGTGAAAAAAAAATGCCCCCCCATTTCATTTGTTCTGGAGCCGACCCTGCCCATACCATCCTCTTGAAAAAAAATGACCCCATACATCCTCTTGAAATTACTCCATACCAATTCTTGCAGAGCTCAATTTACAGGTAGTCTCAGATGTAAGGTGAAAGTGTACTGGCTCAAGCGATGTGTAGCTGCCTGGTCGTTTAATGAAGGGTAGCCAAGATGGACAAAATCTGTATTGAGGTACCTGATGCGCCAAAGGTATTATTTTGGCAAGAGTCAAAGGGCTTTCATATTCATTTGGATATTTTCCATTGTGTTTAGCTGAATCTTCTTTAGCGGCAAATGTCAGGACTGCTGAGGCTGGTATGGTCTCACCGTACTCTCCAAACTGAAGGCATATTGTGGTCTCATTTGGACGACCGAGATTTGGTGTGGAGATATTTTCTAGTGTCTGTGGGGCATCACGGGTCTCCTCTTCTCTATGCACTTCTCCGGATCTCTCCGACCAGTTCTGGCTGCTGCAGTTGTTGTCTGGTATACCATCATGTTAGTTATGAGTTTTAAACAAAGGGAGCAAACCCTCTAAAAAGTTGCTGTCTAAGGTCACAAAAGTGGTCGTTGAGGAGTTGTAACACCCATGTCTCCTATTGATCTACTAGCTGCATTTTATCCATGATACTCTTTTATTATGGGTTTAATCTAGGGCGGCCAGGAGTAATAAAATGTCCACAGAAGCAATAGGATCTATTTTCATGCAAACGTCTCCCTTATTGTAGATGTGCAGTATAAATATCTGTGCCGGTAGAAAGTGCTAGGCGATTGGCATAATTTATAGCTTATAGCCCTGTTGCCAGCATATCATGCCTGATTGCACACTTACAATATCCAGTAAGGCCTAGCGTGATGACAGATGTGCGCTCAGATCATTTGCCAGATGCAGTCCGGTTTTAAGCTTTCTCGTGCCAGACATCTCTGTCAGCTTCCTGAGTAACAGATGGCTTTCCGGCTAGATGTTTTGCAGGAATTTAGGCCGGTAGATACCCCAATGCTGTAGTAATATCTTCCTTTTTTTACATAGAGATGCTCAGGTGATATTTTCTAGTCAGATATGTACAACTATGTTGCCTCACTTTCAAGTGCTACAACATGTGGGTATCAAGTCCCTTTAAATGATACTGATGTTCAAAATTGTCTTAGATCCATTTAAAAGATTAGCATCTAAACATGTTTTATTTTTTGTTTTTGCAAGAAAAAATGTGATGCAAAAGTAAGGTGACCAGATTTTTAGAATGAAATCTGGGGACATTTTTTTTTTATTGGCAAATGGTAAAAAACAACAACTATTTTATAGCATATTTTCCTCAAATGATATATGCAGTGTATTTGGTATGTGTTTATGGAGTGATTGTAGCATATATATGTTATTTCTCACATTTGTCCATGAGATAAAAAAATGATTCAGATAGGGAATGTAATTTTAAACAATTTTCCAATTTACTTTAATCACTAATTTTGCTTTGTTCTCTTGGTATTCTTAACTGTAAGCTAAACCTAGGAGGTTCATTTGCTAATTTCTTAGACATTGAAGGCTGCCTCTTTTCTGAATGCATTTTGACAGTTTTTCACCACTAGAGGGTGTTAGTTCATGTGTGTCATATAGATAACACTGTGCTCACACACATGGAGTTACCTAGGAGCCGGCCCTGATTGGCTAAAATGCAAGTCTGTCAAATAACTAAAATAAGGAGGAAGTTTGCAGAGGTTTAAATACAAGGCAATCCCAGAGGTAAAAAGTATATTAATATAACAGTGTTGGTTATGCAAAACTGGTGAATGGGTAATAAAGGGATTATCTATCTTTTAAAACAATAACAATTCTGGTGTAGACTGTCCCTATAAAAAGAAAAGATAGAGAAAAAATGTTTCAATGCATATTTTGTATTTTATTCTTACCAAAGAATTCTGGTTCAACAATAAAAATATAAATGAACAATTCAGAACAGTAAAATATTGCATGGTAACAACACATAGGATATAACATATATAATGAAATCTCTAACTGATATAAATGTATGAATGTTAATATCCTGAGCACGTGCAGTGTTTATGGGACCAGTGAGAGCTAAAACCTGAAGATCTATTTGTGATTAGATCATAGGATTAATACATAGAGAGTGAAGCAGTGTCGTTATACACAATGGGCTTAAAGAGCAGTTCAGGGAAAAAGTGTTTTGCACCAGAAGTTCTCTTAATACATATCCTTAATTGGCCGAATTTATCAAACTAAAACTGGAGCAATATGGAGGTAAAGTGCTAAGTTTGGAGCTATTGTTATAGAAACCAAACTTTTATAACCATCCCCCCCCCCCATTTCTTATTCATTCCCCCCATTCCTTATACATTCCCCCCATTTCATATTCATTCCCCAATTTCACAACCATTCCCCCCATTTCATATTCATTCACCCCATTCCATATCCATTCCCCCCATTTTATATCCATTCCCCCACATTTCATATTCATTCCCCCAATTTCATATCCATTCCCCCAATTTCATATCCATTCCCCAAATTGCATATCCATTGCCCCAATTTCATAACCATTCCCCCATTTCATATACATTACCCCCATTTTATACCCATTTCCTCACATTTCATATTCATTCCCCAAATTTCATATTCATTCCCCCAATTTCATATCCATTCCTCCAATTTTATATCCATTACCCCAATTTCATATCCATTTCACCCCAATTTCATATACATCCCCCCATTTCATATTCATTCCCCATTCCATATACATTCCCCCAATTTTATATCCATTCCCCCATTTTATATCCATTCCCCCATTTTATATCCATTCCCCCACATTTCATATTCATTCCCCAAATTTTATATTCATTCCCCCCATTCCATATACATTCCCCCAATTTCACATCCATTCCCCCATTTTATATCCATTCCCCCACATTTCATATTCATTCCCCCCATTTCATATCCATTCCCCCCATTTTATATCCATTCCCCTACATTTCATTTTCATTCCCCCAATTTCATATTCATTCACCCATTTCATATTCATTCCCCCATTCCATATACATTCCCCCAATTTTATATCAATTCCCCCCATTTTATAGCCATTCCCCCACATTTCATATTCATTCCCCCAATTTCATTTTCATTCCCCCATTTGATATATACATTCACCATTTTATATCCATTCCCCCACATTTCATATTCATTCCCCCAATTTCATATTCATTCCCCCATTTTATATCTATTCCCCCACATTTCATATTTATTCCCACATTTCAAATCCATTCCCCCACATTTCAAATTGATTACCCCATTTTATATCCATTCCCCCCATTTCATATCCATTCCCCCCATTTCATATCCATTCCCCCCATTTTATATCCATTCCCCCCACATTTCATATTCATCCCCCCCAATTTCATATCCATTCCCCCACATTTCAAATCCATTCCCCCATTTTATATCCATTCCCCCCATTTCATATCCATCCTCCTATTTCATATCCACCCACAATTTTATATCCATCCCCCCCCCATTTATTATCCATTCCCCCCCCCCATTTATTATCCATTCCCCCTTTTCATATCCATTAAACTCTATATTAAAAAAAAATTGGAACAGAGGAAAAGAAAGCAATCTCCATATGACAAACTGGTAACTTGGGGACGTGTAGAGGGTAAAATATAGCTCATGAGATAACAGATTGTGCAGTGAGAACATCTTCATGCTGTTACTTAAGTTACAATACGCCATTTAACAAATAATTATAGTACAGGCTTCTTAATTTGCTAAATGGAACTGTCCCAGACAAATGCTTTCCTTGCCACTGGGAGCCATACTGTTTATATTCACAAACAAGTTATTCCATCCAGTGACTGGGAGCTAGAAGGAAATCAATAATTAAAGAAAACATTGCATCGTAAGAATATTTTTTTTTGCAAAATCAGTAACAAATTATAAGCACCTAGATTGCGAGTTTTGCGTTGCTGCTTTTAATGCTGAAAAATGGCAATTTCAGCGTAATGGCCAGTAACGCATATTATGAGTCGTGTTGGTATAACTATACCGAACAAAAGATAAGAATGTAACCTTAGCGCTGGAAAAAAACAACTCAAAGCTGCAGTGAAAAAACTGCAACTAGGTAATTGACCACTGCTGCGCTATCTCTACAGATAGCTGAATGAATGCAGCAACCAAAAAGTGAAGGGGTTGATTTTAAAAATATTTTTAATTGCTTATATTGATCCCTATAGGTAAAAAACACATATAATATTTCAAATTAAGTAAAAAACACATATAATATTTCAAATTAAGTAAAAAACACATATAATATTTCAAATTAAGTAAAAAACACATATAATATTTCAAATTAAATAATAAACATATACAATAAAATCTGGTACATAAACATATACAATAAAATCACAACAATATAGCAAATATTATAATTGATAAAAGAGGGAGAGCAAGAGCAAATGCACAGTCTCTTGAATAGAAATGGTCCGTAGGTTAAAAAGTCTTTTGGTAAAAAGTCTTTTGGTGTGCCAGTTGATGAGTTTTAATTAAGCAAAAAGGGCGTCAAGCAAGCTCCTGATGGATTAGTAGCCAGCAAGAAAGCTAAGTGATAGGGCGAGAAGAGGGATATACACAATCCTTTAAACAATATGGAGATACAAGAAAACATAAGGTGCACACTTTTACTTACACCAGATGTTTAAGAACTGTCTCAGGGGGCTCCTCTCAGGACGAACCGCTTGTATTTCCTCAGCGTGTCCCCAGGGTTTTGTAGTAGACAGAGGTCCGTTGCGTCTTTTGCTGTATTATCCAGCCTCCAGAAAGCTCAACCCGCCAGACGGAACTTCAAAATTGCAAGGCGCTCCTGTACGCCAAAACAGAAACTTCAGGCTACGGAAGCCCAAAACAACCAAAGCAACGCGTTTCGGCTGATTCACAGCCTTTCTCAAGGTCAATACTGATGTTATCGAAACTCCAACCTTTATAAGCTCCCACTTAAAGGGATATTTTCTTTGGAAAGTTCATGTTTGTACAAACAAGGATACTAGCAACTTTGCACCTTTTGAAATTCATGCAGTACAATAACAATTCAAAAGTTCATATACACTTATAAATTAATATATATACATTTATAAATTAATACATGAATAAAATATATGAACGGGAACAGATAATATTAACTTGAACAGGTGATTTAATCTTTGCTTCTTATAAAAAAGGGTCATTAATTTAATCATTTATTATTTATATCTAATATTAGATCACTTTTATAATTTCACTAAATCGTCACTCTAGAATACCTATTTTAATATCGTGGGGACTTAATTATACTTTAAAATCACTATTGTTAGATATACCTAAAAAGGACTTCCTACTTTATAATGAATATAATTAATCCTATTATGCCAGTTATATAAACAGGAAGAGTAATGAAATATTAAAAATCCCCTATATTGAAATTAAAATTAAAATTGTAAACGATAATATGAGGCCCTATACTACAAATATATGTATATATATATAACTTATATATTAATTTTGGAGAGAACTAGATATTTTGGTGATGGGCAAATATATACAATCTTCACGGAATAGACTCCTATGTGGAATATACAAGGTATATGGAGCAAAATATCCTGCTGTGGGCACTCCTAAGTAGGGTGCAGCATGTCTGTCAAAATAAATACTTAATTAGAGGACTAATGGATAGAGAAAAATAAATTTAAAATATAAAATATAAAATATAAACAAAGTATAAACTTATAGCCTATCATTAAGTTCTTCCTGACGTGATCTCGGATTAAAATATTTAAAATATTATTGAATTTACAACATACAGAGTTTGGAAAACTAAAATTTGAATCCTAAAATTTTTTAAAATATAACTAAAATGTAAAATTCATTTTTGTATTATTTTATTTCAGATAGCAATTTAGGTCTAGTTCTAAATTCAGACCTTGGGGTGTAAGGGAACCCATCTGGAAAATCCACTTTCCTTCTCTTTTCAGGATTTCATTATGTAAATCTCCTCCTCTCCAGTGTTTAGAGACTTTATCAATACCTATATAGTTAAAATGTTTGAGATTTGCACTATTGCATATTGCAAAATGCTTTGGTACTGGGAGGTCCTTATAGCGGTCCTTACTATGTTGTTCTATTGACAGGATGTGCTCCCTTATCCTGTCACGTAGGGGTCTTTCTGACTCTCCTATATTGGGCCCCAATATATTGGGCCCCACAACTGCATTCTATCATATAGATCACTTTTCTATCTACACATCTGATCATTTGAGATATTTTAAACACTTCTCCTGTTGTATTGGACTTAACTTCCTTCTTCTAAAATATGTGAAAAATTTACCTTCCTATTTAAAGGACTCAAAAGATATATTGAATATACTTAAGGTTATGGATTGGCAGGAAGGAGATTTACTTGTAACATGTGATGTCACTTCACTTTATACTTGTATATCCCACCAGGATGGTTTGGAGGCTATTAAGTATTTTTTAGAATTAGATGAACAGATACCCAATGATCAAAAGAATTTTATCATAGATTGCATAGACTTTATTTTAAGGCATAATTATTTTTCTTTTATGGATACTTTCTACAATCAAGAACAGGGGACCGCTATGGGGACCAGGTTTGCCCCCAGTTACGCTAATTTATTCATGGGCTTATGGGAAAAGAGATTCCTAGAAGAGAGCCAGATGGGGGCAAACCTGGTCACCTATAGAAGGTATATAGACGATATATTTATGATTTGGCATGGAAATGAAGAAAGTCTAGACAACTTTATTTTATCTATGAATTCAAATGACAAAAATTTAAAGTTTACTTGGGAAAAAAGTCATACTAATATACAATTTTTAGATTTAGATATTTTTATATGGGAAAACAAGTTGAACTCTAGAACTCATTTTAAACATGTGGATGCGAATAACTACATTCACCAAATGAGCTGTCACCACTCTCAGTGGAAAAAGAATATTCCAAAAGGACAGTTCCTGAGAATGAGAAAAAATTGCAGTATTTTGACAGATTATGATGCCCAATCAACAATTTTAAAAAATAAATTTATAGAAAGAGGGTATTCTATTGATGCCTTGGAGGAAACCATAAAAATTATACGAGACCGGGATAGGGAAGAAATATTAGCAGATAGTAAAAACAACAAAAATAAAAATATCAAAAAAACTGGAACTACAAATGATACTTCTATGTTTATACCCTTCATTACAACATATAGTGGCAATAAAAATATAATAGAAAAAATTCTGAAGAAACATTGGGGTGTTTTAAAATTAGATGATAAGTTAGGCCCTCTGATTCCTAATAGACCTCAAATAGTCTATAAGAAAGCACATAATTTAAAAATGAGACTGGCACCTTCTGATTTGAAAAAGACACAAGAAAAAAGGAAGAAAGACCTTTGGGGGAAGGACCTTAAAGGTTTTTTCCCTTGTCATAAGTGTAAATCTTGCCAATATGGTCTAAAAAAGAAGGAAGTTAAGGCCAATACAACAGGAGAAGTGTTTAAAATATCTCAAATGATCAGATGTGTAGATAGAAAAGTGATCTATATGATAGAATGCAGTTGTGGGGCCCAATATATTGGGGCCCAATATAGGAGAGTCAGAAAGACCCCTACGTGACAGGATAAGGGAGCACATCCTGTCAATAGAACAACATAGTAAGGACCGCTATAAGGACCTCCCAGTACCAAAGCATTTTGCAATATGCAATAGTGCAAATCTCAAACATTTTAACTATATAGGTATTGATAAAGTCTCTAAACACTGGAGAGGAGGAGATTTACATAATGAAATCCTGAAAAGAGAAGGAAAGTGGATTTTCCAGATGGGTTCCCTTACACCCCAAGGTCTGAATTTAGAATTAGACCTAAATTGCTATCTGAAATAAAATAATACAAAAATGAATTTTACATTTTAGTTATATTTTAAAAAATTTTAGGATTCAAATTTTAGTTTTCCAAACTCTGTATGTTGTAAATTCAATAATATTTTAAATATTTTAATCCGAGATCAAGTCAGGAAGAACTTAATGATAGGCTATAAGTTTATACTTTGTTTATATTTTATATTTTATATTTTAAATTTAGTTTTCTCTATCCATTAGTCCTCTAATTAAGTATTTATTTTGACAGACATGCTGCACCCTACTTAGGAGTGCCCACAGCAGGATATTTTGCTCCATATACCTTGTATATTCCACATAGGAGTCTATTCCTTGAAGATTGTATATATTTGCCCATCACCAAAATATCTAGTTCTCTCCAAAATTAATATATAAGTTATATATATATACATATATTTGTTGTATAGGGCCTCATATTATCGTTTACAATTTTAATTTTAATTTCAATATAGGGGATTTTTAATATTTAATTACTCTTCCTGTTTACATAACTGGCATAATAGGATTAATTATATTCATTATAAAGTAGGAAGTCCTTTTTAGGTATATCTAACAATAGTGATTTTAAAGTATAATTAAGTCCCCACGATATTAAAATAGGTATTCTAGAGTGACGATTTAGTGAAATTATAAAAGTGATCTAATATTAGATATAAATAATAAATGATTAAATTAATGACCCTTTTTTATAAGAAGCAAAGATTAAATCACCTGTTCAAGTTAATATTATCTGTTCCCGTTCATATATTTTATTCATGTATTAATTTATAAATGTATATATATTAATTTATAAGTGTATATGAACTTTTGAATTGTTATTGTACTGCATGAATTTCAAAAGGTGCAAAGTTGCTAGTATCCTTGTTTGTACAAACATGAACTTTCCAAAGAAAATATCCCTTTAAGTGGGAGCGTATAAAGGTTGGAGTTTCGATAACATCAGTATTGAGCTTGAGAAAGGCTGTGAATCAGCCGAAACGCGTTGCTTTGGTTGTTTTGGGCTTCCGTAGCCTGAAGTTTCTGTTTTGGCGTACAGGAGCGCCTTGCAATTTTGAAGTTCCGTCTGGCGGGTTGAGCTTTCTGGAGGCTGGATAATACAGCAAAAGACGCAACGGACCTCTGTCTACTACAAAACCCTGGGGACACGCTGAGGAAATACAAGCGGTTCGTCCTGAGAGGAGCCCCCTGAGACAGTTCTTAAACATCTGGTGTAAGTAAAAGTGTGCACCTTATGTTTTCTTGTATCTCCATATTGTTTAAAGGATTGTGTATATCCCTCTTCTCGCCCTATCACTTAGCTTTCTTGCTGGCTACTAATCCATCAGGAGCTTGCTTGACGCCCTTTTTGCTTAATTAAAACTCATCAACTGGCACACCAAAAGACTTTTTACCAAAAGACTTTTTAACCTACGGACCATTTCTATTCAAGAGACTGTGCATTTGCTCTTGCTCTCCCTCTTTTATCAATTATAATATTTGCTATATTGTTGTGATTTTATTGTATATGTTTATGTACCAGATTTTATTGTATATGTTTATTATTTAATTTGAAATATTATATGTGTTTTTTACTTAATTTGAAATATTATATGTGTTTTTTACCTATAGGGATCAATATAAGCAATTAAAAATATTTTTAAAATCAACCCCTTCACTTTTTGGTTGCTGCATTCATTCAGCTATCTGTAGAGATAGCGCAGCAGTGGTCAATTACCTAGTTGCAGTTCTCTGCAATCAGTGTAATTAAATCTTCTTTTGGTATAACTATACCGCAAGCATTTTAGCCTGTAACTCAACGTCAATCCCGCAGTCAAAAAAATGACGTTTTTGTGTGGGATTTCCATAGAGCCGGTATTACAGGTTGTGTTATGCTCTATACCAACACGATCCATACCACCATCTGAGAGCAGCAGTTATGGATTTTGTGTAACAAAAATGTTTCACAAAACTCATAACTAAAGTGTTACAAAGTTCACTAACACCCATAAACTACCTATTAACCCCTAAACCATCACCCTCCCATATCGCAAGCACTATATTAAATCTATTAACCCCTAATCTGTGCCCACCCACATCGCAACTTAAATAAATTTATTAACCCCTAATCTGCCACACCCGACATCGCTGACACTAATAAAAATTATTAACCCCTATTCCTCCACTCCCCGACATCGCTGCCACTATATTAAAGTTATTAACCCCTATGCTGCCGCTCCCTGACATCGTCGCCACTAAATAAAGTTATTAACACCTAAACCTCCGGCCTCCCACATCTCCGCCACTAAATAAATTTATTAATCCCTAAACTGTCGCAAAACACTAAATTAAACTATTAACCCCAAAAACCTTACACCCCCCTAACTTTAAAATTACAGTATAACTATCTGTTAAACCCCTACCCCCCTACTACCTCACCCCTGTTGTTTCTCAGCAGCTTTGGGCTCCTCAGAGCAACCGCGATCTCTAGGAGCCTCCTGTTGCTTGTTTTGTCCCACTGGAACTTGTATTGAAAGAGCTGGATCTGAAACCACCTACTGCCTCTGCCGTCAGCCGGCCCTCTGCAACCACCCCCCGGTCGGCCAGATCCGCATTACTGCCCTCTTTACCTCCAGGCCGCCTTGGAAGCCACTTTCCCCAGAGCTCCGCTCTTTTTGTGGTGGACACCACTGGGAGAGGGCAAGATGTGGGCCAATTGCTGGAGGTATGCTCCATAGGGAACCGGGGATTCTCGGAGCCTTCTCCGTGGACCGTCTCTCGGCCGGCTGTGCCATGGAACTGCCGGTCAGCCGCTTCAGCTCAGCTCCCTGGTCCTTTTCAACCCCGGTCACTCCAGTGGCTATTTGTCCTAGGGCTCTGCTCTTTTGGGGATGGCTAGCCCCTGGGTAGGGCTCGAGATGGGGTGATTGCCGGAGGGGAGCCTCCTTGGGAAAAGGGGGTCCCAGACCCCATTTGGCTGCCCACTTCAGGTATATGTTTGGTTGGATGTAGCATGGGGGTCTATGAAGGTGCCAGCCTTTCTGGAGGGGCGGAAATGGTGGGAAAAATTGTGGGAATGTCCAGTTTCTTATCAAGATAAGTTTCTGTATAAATGTTGTGTATTTGTCCCAATAAAGTGTTCTTCTTGTTTCACCTGAATGCTAGTATGTCTAGTTATTTGGGTGGGAAT
Organism: Bombina bombina; assembly: GCF_027579735.1. Taxonomy (NCBI): domain Eukaryota; kingdom Metazoa; phylum Chordata; class Amphibia; order Anura; family Bombinatoridae; genus Bombina; species Bombina bombina. Next base: position 635,763,805 of record NC_069505.1, on the reverse strand, counting down.
TGCCATTATCACTTATTCTCCGCTACATAGCAGCGGGTTCCAGGATTTGGGAGAGCGACTGGCGGAGTTACTCAGTCGGAGTAGCCTATAATCCATCACATTGGTGGCAGCGGTGGGATGCTTCCAAGTTCCTGGAATATTTTAACCACCACCTGAAGACAAGTTCGGATGGAGACTAGAGGAAAGACAGCGGGCCCCAAGAGCAGACCAGCCCTCACCTGAAAAATGCTGGAAGGTGACCAGGCGGCCGGTGGGTCGGATGGCGACCAGGGCCATGAGAAACCTCCTACGGCACCCAGCACGGCACCTAGTACCGCATCTACCCTGGAGAAAACTGTGTACAACATACAAAGGGAAGTGGAGTGACGACTGGTGCTGTATGATACCTGGCCACCTCAGGAGGTCATCACAAAGATAATCTCAGAGTTTACCCAGCTCAGGTTAGCGGAGCTTCACCAGTCTATGGGAGGTGTTTCTTCCACCTCCAAGGTGCAGGCTCCCCGAGCACCCAGTTACCCCATAGGGCCTTACGGGCCTACAAAGAAGAGGAGGAAGATATTGATTGCTATCGTCAGGTTTTTTAGACCCAATGTAAACTGCAGGGGGTCACCCACGCCAACCGACTATTGGTCCTGATTGGCAAGCTGTATGGATGGGCTTTGGCCACTTTCCATTCCACCCTTCCAGATGACCAGAAAGACTATGGCAAGGTGAAATACTGTATCCTTGTTTGTTATGGACTCATGTCGGAGGCTCATCGGCAGAAATTCTGGGCACTATGGAAACAAGAGGGGCAGTCTTTCACAGAGTGGACCCACCAGTTCACTAGGTCAATGGCCTCCTGGCTAGCTGGCTGTCAAGCCACCACTGGAACTAAAGTGGCACAGCTTTTTCTCCTGGAGCATTTTTACAATCATGTTTCAGTGGAGGTCAAGGAATGGGTCCATGATCGAATGCCCACCACAGCAGACCAGGTGGCTTTTCTGGTGGACCAGTATGCAGACGCCCACCGCCCGGTTCCCTCTGACCCCCAGCCAACCCTCTGCCCGGCTCCTGCTGCCATCAAGCCCCCGGCAGCTCCCAACAGGCCCTCAGCCGGCCGGTCTTTATCCCCCAGCAAGAGTCAGGGACTCCCGAGGATGCTTCACCTGTGACTCAGAACCGACTTCATCCAGCAGCCCAGCAAAGACACCCCCAGCCCACCTCCTGGGTAACCGCCCCAGCACGGACCTTCCAAGCTGCGGCTCACTATGTGTATACCCTGGCCCCAGTGGACTACCCCAAATGGGCTGAAGAGGAGGTCGGCACCCTACAGGAAGCTAACTTGGTGGCCTCTGATTAGGCGTACGCACTGCTTGTCCTCCGTGTCCTATAATGTTGTTGAAATAGATAGTATTATAGTTTTAATACCAAAAAGTACTTAGCGGTTTAACTGTTGGCCTATCTGGCAATTAGTTCTTGTAACGCTACTCAGCCCACTGCCTTATAATTTAGTAACTTTTGTGGGGCTTACTTTCTCCCTTATGGGAGATCGCTTTAAATAGATTGTTTAACAATACAGTGGGATATACAAGTGTCTACCGCTATACACTAATGCCATTTATTACTCTCCTAGTAAGTTATATTTAACAACTTTATAACTATAACGCAAGCGGTTACGGTATTAATAGGTAATAAATGGGTATTTACTTTTGAGCGCACTGTTTTGCTACTAAGCTCAGTTAGTGTGGACATACAATATTACGTTAATTAAGACTTCAGTATGCCAAATACATATATACCCTTATTTGTTTTAGCCTATCACCACGAAGTTACAGTTCTTATCCTAGATATATAGTGTTGATCCTGACTGATTGTCAGGGCTAGGATATATCTTACTTAGGAGAATATATACTTAATATATATAATTACTTTTTATTGATTATTTGACAAAACAACTAGTTTTGTCTTGGAGGACTAGCAGTGCTCATCATTGATAACGTTTTTAATTTACACCAACACGTTAATTACATACATTGGTTTTATTGGTGGCATGGTCCACACATCTATTTTAATGCATATTGAATAAAAGGTATATTTTAATATTTTTTTGGTCTGTTTTTGGCTATAACATATCTACCTTCCATCTACACTCTCCAGGTATTATAAACCTTTAAGTGTGCCATTATAATGCTTCTTTTCTCTACCTACAATATAGGCCTCTGATAACTGTCAGCAGCACTACCAGACTGTTTGGGTCAATGGGAAGGCAGCCCAAGGATTAAGGGACACTGGGTCCACCATTACCCTGTTTCAGCCCCATCTTGCCTCCCCGTCTACACCCACGGCACTGGGCAGACCCTTGTTGTTTGGGTGGTTGGAGGCACCACTGTCCGAGTCCCCATAGCCCATGTCCATCTGGCTTGGGGCGTCGGGGCCCGTGCTGTCAATGTGGGTGTGATGAAGGACCTTCCCACAGAGGTCATACTTGGAAATGACCTCGGCCTCCTTGTTTCAACCTTTTTAAGGGATACTCACATGGACTCCTGGCCAGTGACCACCTGCGGGCAAGCCCAACGCAAAGCCAAGGCACCACAGCTTGGGACCCAGGTAAGACCTTCCACCCCCATCCCTGAACTTGCCTGATGCCCTAATCCAACCCCCTGATGTCCTATCTCGACCCCCCTGACCCCGGGCCCTGCCCCCTTCCCCATCCACTATACTGGGTCTCCCCCTCTGATGTTGCCCCAAAAGAAACTTTAAACGACCCAACCCTTGCCCACTTCCGAGCCCGTGTATGGGCCGACCCCCAAGGTCCAGGGGAAGAGCCCTTCCAATGGGAGAATGGCTTGCTGTACTGGGTGTATCTTGCCCCAGTCCCTCCGGGAAAAAGTACATACTCACGGTGGTAGACTATGCCACTAGGTATCCAGAGGCAGTACCCCTGACGAATATCCAAGCAGAGACAGTGGCCAATGCGCTGCTGCAGATATTCACGGGCTTCCCCTGAGAAATGGTGTCGGATCAGGGGACTCCGCCGAAGTTCACCGCCGAAGTCACCCAAAAGTTGTGGGAACTGTGCGGGATCCAACCCCTGTTCAGTGCCCCATATCACCCCCAGACCAATCGGCTTTGTGAAAGATTCAACGGGACCCGGAAGCAGTTGCTTCGGACATTCTCAGCCACTTACGAAGACTGAGACAGGTATCTGCTGCACCTCCTATTTGCCTACAGAGAGGTGCCCCAGGAATCTACCAGTTTTTCCCCCTTTGAGTTGTTGTATGGCTGGAAGATCAGGGGACCCCTAGACTTGTTGAGAGCCCACTGGGAGAGGTCAGAACAGGAGGGAGGACCCTCCATTGTGGAGTATGTTCTAAAATTCAGAGACCGGCTGAAGGACCTCTTTGCCATGGTGCGGGTGAACCTTCAGGCTGCTCAGGGGAACCAGAAGCGGTGGTATGACTGTAATGCTTGTAGCTGAATTCTGGTAGTAGGGCAGAAGGTCCTAGCTTTGAAGCCTGTCAAAACAGAAAATCTACAGGTTTTGTGGCAGGGACCCTACAAGGTGGTGGAATAACTGAATAACACCACCTACCTTGTAGTCAAATGTTCAGATGAACAAGTCCTGATGTGAACATGCTCAAGGCATATGAAGAGTGACCCAAGGACGTGGCCACTATCAGTGCTCCTGCTGTGGAAGACTCTGAGAACCTTCCCATGCCAGAGCACCTCAGCCCAAATGAGATCCCCCAGAGGGTCGGAGACATAACCCTCGACAAGAGGTTAGAGGTGGGCCAGAGACAGCAAGTCCTGCAGATACTAGAGGACCACCAAGAAATGTTTTCCAATGTCCCTGGGTATACCACAACGGCCATCCACTGAGTGGAAACCCCGAGACAGGCTCCCCTGAGACAGGCAGCGTACCGAGTACCTGAAGCTGTCAGAGACAGTATGCACCAGGAGCTCCGGGGAATGTTGGACCTCGGTGTTGTTGAACCATCCAGCAGTCCCTGGGCATCCCCGGTGGTGCTGGTCCCCAAGAAAGATGGCACCACCCGGTTCTGCATTGATTACGCAAACTCAATAAAAAACCCACCACTGATGCCTTCCCTATGCCCCGGGTCGATGACCTGTTGGACAGAATCACCCGCGGACACTTCCTAAATACACTTGAAATCTGTAAGGGGTATTGGCAAATCCCCTTAGCCCCCAAATTGGTCCCCAAATCCACCTTCAACATCCCCTTCAGCCTCTACCAGTTTAAGGTCATGCTGTTTGGGATGAAGAATGCCCCAGCTACCTTCCAGCGTATGGTTGACCACCTCCTAGATGGCCTCCAGGACTATGCCTGTGCCTACCTAGATGACATTGCCATCTATAGCGACACCTGGGAGGACCACTTAATCCATCTAGGCTTTGCTCTAGATTGCCTAAGAGCCTCTGGCTTAACCCTGAAACCAGACAAGTGCACCATAGGGCGATCGGAAGTCCAATATCTGGGCCACAGAGTGGGCTGCGGAAAGCAGCGACCAGAGCCGGCCAAGATCGAGGCAGTGGAAAACTGGCCCACTCCTCACACCAAGACCCAAGTCCTAGCCTTCTTAGGAACTGCCAGCTATTATCAGAAATGTGTACCCAATTGTAGTACTCTTGCCAAACCCCTGACCAACCTAACCTGTAAGAAACTCCCCCGACAGGTCCTGTGGTCCCCAGAGTGTGAAGCTGCCTTCCAAAGCCTCAAATCAGCTGTCAGGGATTCCTCTCCCCTTTAACTCACTAACAGACATTTTGCTACTGTTCCTTTAACTGTGATCACCTGTTCGCTCTCCACCCTATATAATCTCGCCTCACACTTCTAAAGTTGCTTAGTATTGAAGTTCTGCTCTACTATACTACAAGCCACTTTTTCCTGTGAATGCTGTTCACTACTTTGATCCAGAGAGTTACTGAACTTAACTGCCGTTTAAGTGAACGCTGTTCACTACCCCAGGACTCAAGATAACAAAAGACTTTCTCTCTGTATTTTCCTGACTAACAGAGGATTCTGCCAACTTGTAAATATATTTGTTCCTCATACCTCCGCTCCGGATTCCTCTGCCGCGGCACTCAGCTGCAAACCAATTACGCCCCCTCAAGCCGGGCGGCGGTGACGTTACACGCTAAGCTTCCAGGAGAGACGGACAGTCACAGCTCTCACTAGTGGATAAACAAGCAGCCTGCTTCCATAGCGAATTTGTCTCCGGTAAGGCACTAAACTCTATGTGCTTATATTCTCTGTTTGCTTGCATCATATTCTACTCCTGCCTTGTCCTATAGTTGCACCGTCTTACCAGTTACTCTCTGCATACAACCTCCGTTTATTTAGCAAGTAAGATTTTTGCTTCCTCTGTTTCGATTTAGTTAAAGCTGTAAAAGTCATAGACCTAAAAGTTCTCATAAAATTGCCTAGTACCAGAAGATTTGTGTCTTGTTATACAATTGCAGCATACAATCTCAACTGTTTAAGTTCACACTGTTATGCTTCAGTAATACATACATTTATTCCTGTATGCCTTATCTGACCTCTGGGGTGTAAGCTAGTTTCCCTGCTGCATTATATCTCAGTGCAAATCTCTGCACATGTGGCAGCTATAGGGTCATATTACTTACTTCCCCATGACAATAATTACAGCCTGGTGTTACAAGGGTAATACAACCACTCCTGATAATTGTGTTATACCCAGTAACTTTTTGCTACACTAAACATAATTTTAACCCTGACTCAGCGGTTGAGGTCCATACCACTTATTGTACTATATTTGTATTCTTCAGATATGCATTGGGTGTGACATCAGCCTTGTTCACTGCCCCCGTCTTGGCCGTCCCTAACCCCAACAAATGTTTTTGTGTTCACACAGATGCCTACATGTTCGGGTTGGGAGCAGTCCTAAGCCAAGTGGATGAAGGAGGACAAGACCACCCCATAGTTGACATCAGTAGGAAGCTGTTACCCAGAGAGGTATGCTACGCAGCGGTGGAAAAGGAATGCCCTGCCCTGGCATGGCCCCTCAAGAAGCTGCAACTGTACCTATATGGATCCTTCTCCGTGGAACGTCTCTAGGCCGGCCAGGCCATGGAACTGCTGGTCGGCCGCTTCAGCTGCGCTCCCTGGTCTCTTTCAACCCCGGTCGCTCCAGCAGCTATTTCTCCTAGGGCTCTGCTCTTTTGGGGATGGCTAGCCCCTGGGTAGGGCTCGAGATGGGGTGATTTCTGGGGGGAATCTCCTTGGGAAAGGGGGTGTCCTGGACCCCACTTGGCTGCCCACTTCAGGTGTATGTTTGATAGGACGTAGCTTCGGCCCCCATCCATGGATCATGTCACTTTTTGGACTGTAGAAGCTGGGGGCCGAGAGCTTTCCAACGACAACTTGGGCGGGCTGCCGCTCCCCTGGGATCACCCCGGAATCTCCATCCTGGGGCCGCTAGGACACAATGTGAAATGGGGGTCTATGGAGGCGCCAGCCTGTCTGGAGGGGTGGGAATGACTGGAAAAAATTGTGGGAATGTCCAGTTTCTTATGATGTGTTTCTGTATAAATGTTGTGTATTTGTCCCAATAAAGTGTTCTTCTTGTTTCACCTGAATGCTAGTATGTCTAGTTATTTGGGTGGGAATCGCTATTATCACTTGTTCTCCGCTACATAGCGGCGGGTTCCAGAATTTGAGAGAGTGACTGGCAGAGCTACTCAGTCGGAGTAGCCAGTAATCCGTCACACTATCTTTAAATAAATAAAAACTTACCTGTGAAATAAAAAAAAACTACCACTATTCTAATAAAATAAAAGTATCCAAATTACAAATTTAAAAATACCTAACACTACGAAAAAAAACAACTAAAAAATAACAAATCCTACAAAAAATTTTAAAAATCTAAGTTTACAGAAAATAATTAACACTAAAATCACGAAAAATAAAAAACACTAAGACTACAAAAAAATTAACGAAATTATCAAAAATAATTTTTTTTACAATTTATCTAATATAAAAAAGCCCCCCAAATAAAAACTAGTCTACAATAAACTACCAATAGCCCTTAAAAGGGCCTTTTGTAGGGCATTGCCCTAAAGAAATCAGCTCTTTTACCTGTAAAAAAAATTACAAAGTCCCCCCAACAGTAAAACCCACCATCCAACCAATCCCCCAAAATAAAAAACCTAACTCTAAAAAAAAACTAATCTACCCATTGCCCCTAAAGGGTCATTTGTATGGGCATTGCCCTTAATAGGGCATTTAGCTTTTTGCATTGCCCTTAAAAAGGTATTTAGCTCTTTTTCAAGTGCCCATCCCCCTAATCTAAAAAAATACCCACCCCCAAAAAAAAAACTAACACTAACCCCAGAAGATCTACTCACAGTTTCTGAAGTCCGGACATCCATCTCCATCCAGGCAGCGAGGTCTTCATCCAGGCAGCGAGGTCTTCATGCATCCTGGGGGCTTCCATCTTCATCCCAGTGACACGAAGCCGAGTCATCCTGGAAGCTGATCCCATCCTGTGCGGAGCATCCTCTTCATATGGTCGCCACCGTACACTGAAGTTAAATGCAAGGTTGTCATTTCAAAATGGCGTCCCTTGCATTCCCATTGGCTGATTTGATTCTTCAAATTCAAATCAGCTAATAGGATGAGAGCTACTGAAATCATATTGGATGTTCAACTCAGTCAATAGGATTTAAGTAGCTCTCATCCTATTGGCTGTTTTGAACATCCAATAGGATTTCAGTAGCTCTCAACCTATTAGCTGATTTGAATTTGAAGAATCAAATCAGCCAATAGGAATACAAGGGACGCCATTTTGAAACCTCAGCTTCCAGGATGGCTCCGCGCCGCTGGGATGAAGATGGAAGACGCCCACGGGATGGTTGAAGACCTCGCCACCTGGATGAAGACCTTGCCCCCTGGATGGAGATGGATGTCCGGACTTCAGAAACCGTGAGTAGATCTTCTGGGGTTAGTGTTAGTTTTTTTGTTTTTTTGGGGGGTGGATTTTTTTTTAGATTAGGGGGATGGGCACTTGAAAAATAGCTGAATGCCCTTTTTTAGGACAATGCAAAAGAGCTAAATGACCTTTTAAGGGCAATGCCCATACAAATGCCCCTTTTGGGCCATGGGTAGCTTAGGTTTTTTATTTTGGGGGGTTGGTTGGGTGGTGGGTTTTAATGTTGGGGGGACTTTGGTTTTTAACAGGTAAAAGAGCTGATTTCTTTAGGGCAATGCCCTACAAAAGGCCCTTTTAAGGGCTATTGGTAGCTTATTGTAGGTTAGGGGGTGTTTTTATTTTTGGGGGGCTTTTTATTTATTTTTATTGGGCTATTAGATTAGGTATAATTGTTTTTATTTCTGATCATTTTGTTTATTTTTTTGTAGTCTTAGTGTTTTTTAATTTTCGTGATTTTAGTGTTAATTATTTTTTGCAAACTTACAGCTAGATTATGAGTTTTGCGTTATAGTGAAAAAGCAGCGTTAAGGGCTCCTAACGCTGGTTTTTACCGCCCGCTGGTATTTAGAGTCAGTCAGGAAAGGGTCTAACGCTCACTTTCCAGCCGTGACTTTTCCATACCGCAGATCCCCTTACGCCAATTGCATATCCTATCTTTTCAATGGGATCTTCCTAACGCCGGTATTTAGAGTCTTGGCTGAAGTGAGCGTTAGAACTCTAACAACAAAACTCCAGCCGAAGAAAAAAGTCAGGAGTTAAGAGCTTTATGGGCTAACGCCGGTTCATAAAGCTCTTAACTACTGTGCTCTAAAGTACACTAACACCCATAAACTACCTATGTACCCCTAAACCGAGGTACCCCCACATCGCCGCCACTCTAATAAAAATTTTTAACCTCTAATCTGCCGACCAGACACCGCTGCCACCTACATTATCCCTATGAACCCCTAATCTGCTGCCCCTAACACTGCCGACACCTACATAATATTTATTAACCCCTAATCTGCCCCCCCCACGTCGCCGCTACCTACCTACACTTATTAACCCCTAATCTGCCAACCGGACCTCACCGCCACTATAATAAATGTATTAACCCCTAAACCGCCTCACTCCCGCCTCGCAAACCCTATAATAAATTTTATTAACCCCTAATCTGCCCTCACTAACATCGCCGACACCTAACTTCAAGTATTAACCCCTAATCTGCCTACCGGACCTCACCGCTACTATAATAAATGTATTAACCCCTAAAGCTAAGTCTAACCCTAACACCCCCCTAAGTTAAATATAATTTAAATCTAACAAAATAAATTATTTCTTATTAAATAAATTAATCCTATTTAAAACTAAATACTTACCTGTAAAATAAACCCTAATATAGCTACAATATAACGAATAATTATATTGTAGCTATTTTAGGATTTATATTTATTTTACAGGCAACTTTGTATTTATTTTAACTAGGTACAATAGCTATTAAATAGTTAATAACTATTTAATAGCTAACTAGTTAAAATAATTACAAAATTACCTGTAAAATAAATCCTAACCTAAGTTACAATTAAACCTAACACTACACTATCAATAAATTAATTAAATAAACTACCTACAATTACCTACAATTAAATCAACTAAACTAAATTACAAAAAACAAACAAAACACTAAATTACAAAAAATAACAAAAGATTGCAAGAATTTTAAACTAATTACACCTACTCTAAGCCCCCTAAAAAAATAACAAAGCCCCCCAAAATAAAAAAATGCCCTACCCTATTCTAAAATAAAAAGTTAACAGCTCTCTTACCTTACCAGCCCTTAAAAGGGCCTTTTGCGGGGCATGCCCCAAAGAAATCAGCTCTTTTGCCTGAAAAAAAACATACAATACCCCCCCCCAACATTACAACCCACCACCCACATACCCCTACTCTAACCCACCCAAACCCCCATTAAAAAACCTAACACTAAGCCCCTGAAGATCTCCCTACCTTGTATTCACTCAGCCGGGTATCACCGATCCGTCCAGAAGAGGGTCCGAAGTCTTCATCCTATCCGGCAAGTAGAGGTCCAGAAGAGGGTCCAAAGTCTTCATCCAGGCGGCATCTTCTATCTTCTTCCATCCGGAGCGGAGCAGGTCCATCTTGAAGCAGCCGACGCGGAGCCATCCTTCCTCACCGACGGACTAACGACGAATGAAGGTTCCTTTAAATGACATCATCCAAGATGGCGTCCCTCAAATTCCGATTGGCTGATAGGATTCTATCAGCCAATCGGAATTAAGGTAGGAAAACTCTGATTGGCTGATTGAATCAGCCAATCAGATTCAAGTTCAATCCGATTGGCTTATCCAATCAGCCAATCAGATTGAGCTCGCATTCTATTGGCTGATCGGAACAGCCAATAGAATGCGAGCTCAATCTGATTGGCTGATCCAATCAGCCAATCGGATTGAACTTGAATCTGATTGGCTGATTCAATCAGCCAATCAGATTTTTCCTACCTTAATTCCGATTGGCTGATAGAATCCTATCAGCAAATCGAAATTTGAGGGACGCCATCTTGGATGACGTCATTTAAAGGAACCTTCATTCGTCGTTAGTCCGTCGGTGAGGAAGGATGGCCCTGCGTCGGCTGCTTCAAGATGGACCCGCTCCGCTCCGGATGGAAGAAGATAGAAGATGCCGCCTGGATGAAGACTTCGGACCCTCTTCTGGACCTCTTCTTGCCGGATAGGATGAAGACTTCGGACCCTCTTCTGGACCTCTTCTTGCCGGATAGGATGAAGACTTCGGACCCTCTTCTGGACGGATCGGTGATACCCGGCTGGGTGAATACAAGGTAGGGAGATCTTCAGGGGCTTAGTGTTAGGTTTTTGGGGGGTTTGGGTGGGTTAGATTAGGGGTATGTGGGTGGTGGGTTGTAATGTTGGGGGGGTATTGTATGTTTTTTTTTCAGGCAAAAGAGCTGATTTCTTTGGGGCATGCTCCGCAAAAGGCCCTTTTAAGGGCTGGTAAGGTAATAGAGCTGTTAACATTTTATTTTAGAATAGGGTAGGGCATTTTTTTATTTGGGGGGACTTTTTTAGGGGGCTTAGAGTTGGTGTAGTTAGTTTAAAATTCTTAAAATTTTAACTAGGTAGCTATTAAATAGTTATTAACTATTTAATAGCTATTGTACCTGGTTAAAATAAATACAAAGTTGCCTGTAAAATAAATATAAATCCTAAAATAGCTACAATATAATTATTCGTTATATTGTAGCTATATTAGGGTTTATTTTACAGGTAAGTGTTTAGTTTTAAATAGGATTAATTTATTTAATAAGAAATAATTTATTTTGTTAGATTTAAATTATATTTAACTTAGGGGGTGTTAGGGTTAGGGTTAGACTTAGCTTTAGGGGTTAATACATTTATTAGAGTAGCGGCGTGGTCCGGTAGGCAGATTAGGGGTTAATAAGTTTAGGTAAGGTAGTAGCGACATTGGGGGGGCAGATTAGGGGTTAATAAATATAATGTAGGTGTCGGCGACGTTGGGGGCAGCAGATTAGGGGTTCATAGGGATAATGTAGGTTGCGGCGGTGTCCGGAGCGGAAGATTAGGGGTTAATAATAAAATGCAGGGGTCAGCGATAGTGGGGGCGGCATATTAGGGGTTAATAAGTGTAAGGTTAGGGGTGTTTAGACTCGGGGTACATGTTAGGGTGTTAGGTGCAGACTTAGGAAGTGCTTGCCCATAGGAAACAATGGGACTGCGTTAGGAGCTGAACGCTGCTTTTTTGCAGGTGTTAGGTTTTTTTTCAGCTCAAACAGCCCCATTGTTTACTATGGGGGAATCGTGCACGAGCACGTTTTTCAAGCTGGCCGCTACCGTAAGAAACACTCGTATTGAGAGTTGAAGTGGCGGTAAATATGCCTGTACGCTCCCTTTTTGGAGCCTAACGCAGCCCTTCAGAGAACTCTAAATACCAGCGTTATTTAAAAGGTGCGGGGGGGAAAAAACACGCGTAGCTAACGCACTCCTTTGGCCGCAAAACTCTAAATCTAGCCGAATGTCTTCATTACTAGCTAATTTGGTTATAGCTTCTTTCTCTTGTTTATTCAGATTACATTTGCTAAAAGATAGGTTATCCTGTAGTTCTTGCAATTCTAGTTCCACTCTCCTATGGAACGATTCTAAATATATACCCCTAGTCCTAGTAGGATAAAAAACGCTTTAAGGTTTAAATTTAGCATTCACTGTCTCTATTCCAGAGGATTCAGCCTCCAGGCTAAGTAAGGCTAGGTAATCATTGGCTTCCTCAAATGGAATGCTTCTAATATTTATATCTCCTTGCCTTTCTATTTCCCCAGATACTGAAGCCTCTGGATTAACCTTAAAATATTTCTTGAGCGTCAAATTTCTTACAAATTTATTTAAATCTATAATGGTATCAAACAGGTTAAAGTTGTTAGACGGTACAAAACCTAAACCATATTTGAGAACTTTAACATCAATTTGCCTTAATTCTAAGTCTGATAGATTTAGTACTGTTATATCTTGTACTTGTTCTTTTGTTGTACATTGGTTCTCAGGGAGTACCGATTTCTTCCTGCGTTTGCCCCCTCTCTTTTGGGGCCTCCTCCCTTGGATTTGCTCTGCCCCTCTGAAAAACCTGTTCCTGTCCTGTTCTACCTCCCTCTCTCTGTGCATCGGATAATGACAACCTACCTGTTCTTGAATGGATACCTCACCTGAATTTCTTGTTGATATATACTTGTTCATATGTGTTCCTTGATCTAGTAAGGCCGTTTTGTATACATTTGCAGCTACCTCACCTACTGCAATGTTATCAATAGGAATGGATGCATTACTCTCATTGCCTCTTGTCTCTTGGAGTATGACAGTATCTTTTATGGATTCAATCCTTTTTTCATCAGAATCATAGTCTGTGTCTGAAAAAGTCACTTTGCTCCTGTTTCGTCTCCCTCTAGATCTAGACCGAGAGTTAGTGTTTCGTCTCCCTCTAGATCTAGACCGAGAGTTAGTGTTTCGTCTCCCTCTAGATCTAGACTGAGAGTTAGTGTTTCGTCTCCTCTAGATCTAGACCGAGAGTTAGTGTTTCGTCTCCCTCTAGATCTAGACCGAGAGTTAGTGTTTCGTCTCCCTCTAGATCTAGACTGAGAGTTAGTGTTTCGTCTCCCTCTAGATCTAGACCGAGAGTTAGTGTTTCGTCTCCTCTAGATCTAGACCGAGAGTTAGTGTTTCGTCTCCCTCTAGATCTAGACCGAGAGTTAGTCTTTTGTCTCCCTCTAGATCTAGACCGAGAGTTAGTGTTTCGTCTCCCTCTAGATCTAGACCGAGAGTTAGTCTTTTGTCTCCATACATAAACTGTATTAGTATTGTAATCAAGATTGTCCCGCTCAAACTTCCCTTTCTTAGCTATGTCTGTCTCCTTCTTGATAGTTGTGATAGTTTCACTCAGTATGTTATCCAAAGCGATGTATTTGGCATGCTCTGTCTATTCAATTCCTTTTGTAGCTCCATTATCTCTTCCGTCAGTATTTTGTGTTGTCTCTCCTTATATACTATAATTAGCTTCATTAGCTTATAGGAGCAGTCAGATAGCACATCATTCCATTCTTGGATGAAATCAGCCTCTTGTACTTGGAACGTGGGGAATTTTTTAATTCTAAGCCCCCTAGGGACCATCTTTAACCCAATATATTTTTCTAGCAGCTTTATATCCCACCACAAGCGATACTCTTTAATGAGTTTAGTTTCCACCTGCTGGAAAACATCACTTATGTTGTGTGTAGTTGCTATATTTAGAAAGAGGTCCTCTATGTTAGGTATCTGTGCTTCATTGTCTGTGACTGCCCTTAATGAGAAATAATCCTTATTTTCCATAATTTGTTATCTTAAGTATGAGAGAAAATGGAAACTCAAAGTTGCAGATAGGCTTAAGGGTTAAAAGTAATAAATTGTCCCGTGTGTAGAGTGGGTACAGATATATTGCAATGAGCTCAAATCCTTGTCCGTAATTTGTGACTGTTCATGTAGTATGCAGTGAGTTAAAGTTTCTTACGCTAAGGGAACAGTTCAGGAATAGTCGTAACCAAAGTAATACTCCCTTATATACAGCGCACCGAGACTTTCTTAGTTCCTTCTCGACTCCTATCATCAGTAGTCTCTTCCGGCAGCGTCAACATGCCGAGGATAGCTCCTCCCACTCTCCACCTCAAGAGTAAAACACTCACTTGCAAACCGCAAAGGGATTCCCCAATCCGCTCGATCCACAGATAAAATTCGAAAGCGAGACAGTGAGTGTTAAAAGCTAAAAAATAACTTTTATTGGCAAGATTTAAAACTCCACATCTAGTGATCCAGAGGCCAGTGCAGCACCGGTCTTACGTGTTTCAGCTTGCGCCTTCCTCATGGACCGTGCTGCACTGACCATTACAGCCTCATTATATACATATGTGATCCTATGATGTCATCATTACATTCACTATTAACCCTTAATAACACCAATTTTCTATCCAGTTTGTTTTCTAGGCAGCCTATACAAATAGAATTCATTGTATATAACATAAACCAAAGTATCTGTAAGGATTCCATTCCACTTCTTACCTCCTTCCTCCAGTCACCTGACTCTAGCTTTACCTGTATTTAAAGCATCATGTGACCACAAACTGGTGCTTGATTATTAAACTAACCTAGCTAAAGTCTGTAGCTGCTATTTGAATCACCTCTTGAAATTACCTCTGAGAAGCTTTCTAAGTTTTGCCTTTTCTGGAATTGCTGAACTCATAAGGATAATTTCTTTTCAAGCTTAAAACAAATAACGGTCATATCCGTTCTTCAATTTAAACAAACCTTTCTCCTGCAGTCTTATTGTCGTGCACGCTTTAAGTGAATCTGACAACCTGCTTCAGACGCTCAGTCACTCTCTCACCGCTCACTCAGAGCTGCTTGGAATTGCTGACAGTTTGTTTCACTGCAGCGTAACCGGACTCCTCCCCCCATCCTCACGCATACAGTGCTGACTTCTCCTGCTCACAGTATACAGCTCCACTATCCGGAACCTCTGAAAGGTACTGTGTGCGCAACCTGTTGTATCCTGACTAAGGGGGTAAGAACATCTGATATTACAAGTAGCTGGACTGTTTGCTTTTCACTTGTGTTGATAACATTTGCTTGCTTACTACGCTACACCGCTAATGCACTAAGACTTCACTCTGCCTGCATCATAATAACAATTCTGGTTAATGACAATTGCTACTGTGCTTATATTTGATTTATACCTAAGAGACTGCCATTTCAGTTTATCCTATTCTTCTTGTTGTGAAGTTTAACAACAATTCTGACTTTGTTTTCTGTTGCGTGACAAACCTTATCTCTGCAACGAATTGTTTCCTTTATAATAAATTCACTGAACGCAGCTTGGTTTATGCTACATAAATACTCCAATTGCCAAAGTGATACATCCACTTTATACAGACTCTCTGCAGTTGTGATCCTTTGCAACCTAAGCTAAATCATTACAGTATCTTCCTATCTAATGAGTCTATTTATCCATCTATACATTGTATCTAGCTTAGGTTTTATTTTTATTTCACAGCTACTAACTAATAGAATGTGAGCTCAATCCTATTGGTTGATTAGATCAGCCAATAGGATTGAAGCTCAATCCTATTGGCTGATTGCATCAGCCAATAGGATTTTTTCAACCTTAATTCCGATTGGCTGATAGAATTCTATCAGCCAATCGGAATCTAAGGGACGCCATCTTGGATGACGTCACTTAAAGGAACCTTCATTCGTCGGGAGTCGTCGGCAGAAGAGGATGCTCCACGCCGGATGTCTGGAAGATGGACACGCTCCACGCCGGATAGATGAAGACTGTCTGGAGGACCACTTCTGCCGGCTTGGATGAAGACTTCTCCCGGCTTTCTTGAGGACTTCTTGCCGCTTCGCTGAGGACTTCTCCCGGCTTTGTTGAGGATGGATGTCGGCTCTTCAAAACTGTAAGTGGATTTTCGGGGGTTAGTGTTAGGTTTTTTTTAAGGGTTTATTGGGTGGGTTTTATTTTTTGGTTTTGGTTTGGGCAGCAATAGAGCTAAATGCCCTTTTAAGGGCAATTCCCATCCAAATGCCCCTTTCAGGGCCATGGGGCGCTTAGGTTTTTTTAGTTAGGGTTTTATTTGGGGGGTTTGGTTGAGTAGGTGGTGGGTTTTACTGTTGGGGGGTTGTTTGTATTTTCTTTTACAGGTAAAAGAGCTGATTTCTTTGGGGCAATGCCCCACAAAAGGCCCTTTAAGGGCTATTGGTAGTTTATTGTAGGCTAGGGTTTTTTTTATTTTGGGGGGATTTTTTTATTTTGATAGGTTTATTAGATTAGGTGTAATTATTTTAAATATCTTGTAATTTGTTTTTTATTTTGTGTAATTTAGTGGGGGGTTTTATTTAATTTAGGTAATTGTATTTAATTTAGGTAATTTATTTAATTGTAGTGTAAGGTTAGGTGTTAGTATAAGGCAGCTTAGGTTTTATTTTACATATAAATTTGTATTTATTTTAGCTAGGTAGTTAGTAAATAGTTAATAACTATTTAGTAACTATTCTACCTAGTTAAAATAAATACAAACTTACCTGTAAAATAAAAATAAACCCTAAACTAGCTACAATGTAACTATTAGTTATATTGTAGCTATCTTAGGGTTTATTTTATAGGTAAGTATTTAGTTTTAAATAGGAATTATTTAGTTATTAATAGTAGGTTTGATTTAGATTTAATTGAATTATATTTAAGTTAGGGGTTGTTAGGGTTAGGTTTAGGGGTTAATACATTTAGTATAGTGACAGCGACGTTGGGGGCGGCAGATTAGGGATTAATAAATGTAGGTAGGTGGCGGCGATGTTAGGGGCGGCAGATTAGGGGTTAATAATATTTACCTAGTGTTTGTGATGCGGGAGTGTGGCAGTTTAGGGGTTAATATGTGTATTATGGTGGCAGTGATGTCCGAAGCGGCAGATTAGGGGTTAATAAGTGTAGGTAGGTGGCGGCCGTGGCGGGGACGGCAGATTAGGGGTTAATAAGTGTAATGTAGGGGTCAGCGGTGTCGGGGGCGGCAGATTAGGGGTTCATAAGTTTAATGTAGGTGTCTGCAATGTTGGGGCGGCAGATTAGGGGTTAATAAGTATAATGTAGGTGTCAGCGATGTCGGGGGCGGCAGATTAGGGGTTAATAAGTATAATGTAGGTGTCGGCAATGTCGGGGGCAGCAGATTAGGGGTTAATAAATGTAAGATTAGGGGTGTTTAGACTCGGGTTCATGTTAGGGTGTTAGGTGTAAACATAAATTTAGCTTCCCCATAGGAATCAATGGGGCTGCGTTACTGAGCTTTACGCTGCTTTTTTGCAGGTGTTAGGCTTTTTTTAAGCCGGCTCTCCCCATTGATGTCTATGGGGAAATCGTGCACGAGCACGTATAACCAGCTCACCGCTGACTTAAGCAGTGCTGGTATTGTAGTGAAGCACAATTTTGCTCTACGCTCACTTCTTGTCTTTTAACGCTGGGTTTATAAAAACCTGTAATACCAGCGCTGTAGGTAAGTGAGCGGTGACAATAATGTGCAAGTTAGCACCGCACCCCTTTTACCGCAAAACTCGTAATCTGGCTGTTTGATTTTTTTACTTTTTCATAGGATTTGTTTGTTTTTTTTAGTTGTAATTTAGATTTTTTATTTTTTTCGTAGTGTTAGGTTTTTTTAAAAAAAAAAAATTTAGATATTTTAATTGGTAGTATTTTTTTATTTTTTTTTATTTTTTTATATCTTGATGTTTATTGAATTTTCAGAGAGAAAAATGCTGCGAATAAACACAACGGTTGGGTAGAACTCGCAGGTTCGGATATTATAGTTTACATTTTACATTACATGCTTTGTGCTTGGATCGACTGTCTGAGTGTGAAAGGGATAAGTCTCTGGCTGCAAATTCACCTCCAAGGCTGGTGTACTCAGCTGTTATATATATAATATAAGTCCAGTACAATATTACACATATGATATGCAACAATAAAGGTTACCAACTGAGGTATAAACATCTGGACACATCAAAAAGAAAACAAACAAGAGATTTTAAAACTGCAAGTCAAAACCAAAGGTAACAAGAAAAGAAAAACTAACAAAAAAGAAACAGAATAATCCAAGGATATATACGGTAGGAAGCTTTATGGGCCTGCTAATGTGTTTTTATTCTATGGTATAATTACCTGTGAGGTTCAGTCGACTCAACAACCAATCTCTAAGTAGCGTGTGAGTATTGCTCCCATAGAAAGAGCCAGGTCATGGTAGAAAGGTATTTGGTTTATTTTAAAATAGTGGAGTCTCTCTCCAATAGCAATGTGTTCTTTACTGCTGCTAGCCATTCAGAAAGGGATGGGATATGCGCAGATTTCCAGTTTATAGGGATTAGGCGCTTAGCCGCATTGATCATTATCTGAGAAAGGCATCTTCTAATTTTACAGGATATGTCTGTGTTCGCATTGAAAATAATCCTATCTGGAGTCATGTCTAGTTGAAGGCCAATTACTTTACATATTTGTTTGTGTGTCTCATCCCAAAAGGGACGTAGCCTATTGCATCCCCACCAAATGTGCCACATTGTGCCCTCTTGGTCACACCCCGGCCAACATTTGCCATTAGCATTGGGGAACATATGTTTTAGCCTGTTTGGTCTTAGATACCATCTAGTAAGGATGTTTGTGTTAGTTTCTAAGGCTGCTGCCAAATGGGCAGATTTAGCCGTCATTTTAAACCAGTTTGACCACATTTTTGGGGAAAACGGTTTATTCAATTCTTTTTCCAATTTTGAAGTATAGCTGGGGATAGAGGGTGAGCAAGATCAAAGTACTCCACTATACGTCAGTGAAATCACTTTTTCGGATGGTCTTGCATGCAACACAAGGTTTCAAATGGTGTTAACTGATGCAGCATGTCTGACTGTCGTTTATGTGTATGTAGATAATGTCTGATTTGGTGATAGAGAAGCCATGAGTCAATGTGGGTTAAACCCTTGTCAATTAGTGTCTGCCTCTTGGCCAGGCTACCCTTCTCAACCAACTCATGCACAGGAAGATATTCTGACATGTTTGTGGATTGTTCAATCTGTTTCCAATTCCTTTGAATCTCAATATGGAGATCCTTATTCAAAAGAAGGGTGGTCAAGGGAGAATACGGCGTAGAGATCAGGGATATTTGTCTCATAAGGTGATTCAATCTAGCCAGACTGTCTTGATGCTTGGGAATGGATTGAGTAGGGATCTAGTTAACTGGTGAGGAGACCAGCACAGCCTCCCGATATGGGTGGTATGTAACAATTGTGTTTCCAAATATATATTTCTTTTATAGGAATTCTGACCCTGTCTGCACCATTCTATGACTTTATTTAGTGATATTGCCCATTTATAGGCCTGAAGATTAGAAACCCCTAGACCCCCCTCCTCCCTTCTTGCATATAGTGTGCTTTTTGCAAGTTTAGGTGGCTTGCAGCACCAGATATATGAGTATATGAGTTTATGATATTCTGAAGCCTATTTCTACGTCTGCCCCTGGAATTGGGAGTGCCTGCATAACATATAGGGCTTTGGGCAATAATATCATTTTGACCGATGCTATTCTGCCTAACCATGAAATATGTTTGGGCGACCAAGAGGAGGTCAAAGAGTGGAATTCCCCCTGCAGACGACCATAATTAAGTTTGCATAATTTTTCTATATCGGTGGTTACAAAGATTCCCAAGTATTTCAGAGCTGTATCTTGAATTTTAAAGGGAAATTTTTGTTTGATCTTGGCGGTATCTGTTTCTGTAAGGTTAATGGGGTAGATCTCAGATTTTAAGCAATTTACTAAGAAGTTTGATACTGCCACGTAATTTTCTAATTCAGTTTGAACGGCTGGGATAGAAGTTAAGGGGGATGTCAAGGTCATCAAGACATCATCTGCGAACATTGCTAATTTGTATACCTGGTCTGATATGGTGATTCCCTCTACTTGCGAGTTTTGCCTTAATTTTATGGCAAGGGGTTCTAAGGAAAGGACAAACAGAAGTGGGGAGAGTGGGCAGCCCTGCCTAGTACTGTTACGTATTTCAAAGGGCTCTAAGAGAGTGCCATTGACTTTCACTTGCGCTGTGGGATTAGAATATAAAGCCCAAATTTGATTGATAAATTTTGTGGGAGTATTTTTTATTTTATTAGAATAGTTATGTAAGGTTAATTTATAGTTTAAACTTATTTTTCTTTTATTTCACAGGTAAGTTTTTATTTATTTAAAGACAGTTATATTGTAATTTTAATTTAAAGTTAGAGGGGTGTTAGGTTTAGGGGTTAATAGTTTAATTTAGTGTTTTGCGATGTGGGGGCCGGCGGTTTAAGGGTTAATAGGTTTATTTAGTGGCGGAGATGTGGGAGGCTGGAGGTTTATGGGTTAATAACTTTAGTGACGGCGATGTCAAGGAGCGGCGGAATAGGGGTTAATAGCTTTATTATAGTGGCGGTGATGTCGGGGAGTGGCGGAATAGGGGTTAATTACTTTTATTAGTGGAGGCGGTTAATAACATTATGTAGGTGTTGGCGATGTTAGGGGGCAGGGGATTAGGGGTATTTAGACTTGGGGTTTATGTTAGGGTGTTAGGTTTAAACTTAAAGGGACACTGAACCCAAAAATTTTCTTTTGTGATTCAGATAGAGCATGAATTTTTAAGCAACTTTCTAATTTACTCCTATTATCAAATTTTCTTTATTCTCTTGGTATCTTTATTTGAAATGCAAGAATCTAAGTTTAGATGCCGGCCCATTTTGGTGAACAACCTGGGTTGTCCTTGCTGATTGGTGGAAAAAATCCATCGACAATCAAAAAGTGCTGTCCAGAGTTCTTAACCCAAAACAGCTTAGATGGCTTTTATTTCAAATAAAGATACCAAGAGAACAAAGAAAAATTGATAATAGGAGTAAATTAGAAAGTTGCTTAAAATTGCTGCTCTATCTGAATCACAAAAGAAAAAAATTGGGTTCAGTGTCCCTTTAACTTTTTTCCCATAGACATCAATGGGGTTGTGTTACGGAGATTTTTCATTCTGCGATTGCAGGTGTAAGGTTTTTTCTAGCCCTCTCTACCCATTTATGTATATGGGGGAAAGAGTGCATGAGCAAGTCAAAGCAGCCCTTGGATTTTGTGCGGTATGGAGCTTAACGCCACCATATCATACGCACAAGGAGGCTTTTTTTAGAAACTCCTAATGGCAGCGCTATGGGGGTGAAATAACGCAACTTTTGTTCCGTTCATTTCCCACCCAGTTTACAGCAAAACTCGTAATCTAGGTGATAGTTAGAAGGTTGTGTGAGAAAGGAAGGGGTGACGGCTACCCACCTAATCTTCATCTATGTTGTTTACAATTCCAGCCAGCCAGTCAGTCTTGTTCTGTATATAGAGTATATTATTTTATGTCCATTCCCCCCTCCCTCTTTCCCTGCACATACCTGGTTGTCGCTTGGTCAGGAGCTCCACTCATCAGTCCTGCGCGCTGCCTGCCATAGAATGCTGGGAGGAAGTGACGTTATCAGGTAAAATATCACTTCCTCCCAGTGCTTGGCTGCAACAGGAGCAAATGCAGTCTTCCCGGGGACCTTTCCGGGGACAAAATTTGTCAGGGGACTATCCCTGGGATGTCTGGTCACACTATGCAAAAGTTTTTTTTTAACAGTTGTGTACCTCCTGCTAATCTCATTAGCCTGCAAGCACTTCCTGCTAATCTCATTGGTCGACAGGCACTGACAGACACTCCCTGCTAAATCTCATTGGCTGATAGGCACTTCCTGCTAATCTCATTGGCTGGCAGGCACTTCCTCCTAATTCTCATTGGCTGATATGCACTTCCTGCTAATTCACATTGATTGTTTGGCACTTCCTGCTAATACTTATTGGCTGATAGGCACTTCCCGCTAATCTCATTGGCTGATAGGCACTTCCTGCTAATCTCATTGGCTGGCAGGCACTTCCTGCTAAGACTCATTGGCTGATAGGTACTTCCTGCTACTGCCGATTGGTTGATAACACATATTAAGCATTACTAAGAAGTATCTATGAGCTAATGATCATTAAAGGGAAGTGCACAGCTTTACTAGTTTAAATGTGAACAACTTCTAAATCACATTTGAGCTAAAGTGGGTACATATGTGAGTGCTGCTTCTTCTATTGGATAACAGACAATTTTTGAGTTGTTTCCCTTTAAATATCATAACAAATGAGGTTTGTATAATATCAGTAGTTCCTTCCCCAGTTATATCTGTCTGTAGTAAGTAACTAATCTGCTGGTAGGTAACTTCAGGCCTCCACCACAAATAAACACTTTAATACTAATAAAAAGAACCAATTGAGTGTGTATGAATGGGGTGGAACCAATGAGACAAGGGTAAAATTACCGGTGAGAAGCGGTTACTGTATTTGGGGGACATAATAACATATTGGACTAGTTACAGCAATAAGTAAACAGAGACCGAATAGGCACAGGTAGGAACCAAAGACACAACAACACTGTATTCGTGGGAAGCATTAAGCTGTGACACAAAGAGGAATCCACTGATTATAGATCAAAATAAGATCCTAATATTTCAGCAGATTTTTCAGCAGAAACTTCAGCTAAGAGGAGAGATATGTCTCCCTATTGTTCCAAGATAATGAAAGCACATTTTAATGTTAGACGTATATACCCGGCGAAACTGGTACTGTTCATTAATGGGGACACCAAACTACTAAATAATGTCTTTAGAAGCACAACATTTCTGCAAAGATAATGGAATAGAATAGACAGCTGATTGTGTCACAATACTAGATGGAACCTAGGGAAATGGAGTATTATGGTTTTATGGTTTTTTTTATTATATAATATGCCAAATTACTACTAAAGAATGTGGAGTGCTTTTACCTGACGCTGAGGTGTGTTTTCTCCCCCATTTTTTTTTTCTCTCCTTCTTTCTGCTCAGCCTGCCTTCCCTTTGCCCCTCTCATGTGTTACTCTTAATTGGCTAGTATAAATGCAGAAGGCTTCCCTTAGATATCTGTTGTGGAACATTGGGGGTATTACTTCCCCAATCAAAGGAAAGCCACAATTAAAAAACTCGGTCACCACAAACCAGATGTATAATGTTACAGGAAAACACTTGAAAGAACAAGAAACTATAAAACTAAGGTGTAAATGGGTTGGGTAAGTTATTGCCACCTCATGTGGTGAAATAAAGAAGGGTGTGGCAATCTTTATTAATAAGCATTTAGTGTATAACATTTTAGACAACATATCAGATCCAGAAGGATGATATCAGATTATTACAAAAAGAAATAGATCATTTTGCGTATTACAATAGAAATAGATAATGTTGCGTTTACAATGGCCCATAAATTAATGGATTTTAGAGGGAAGAATCTAATAGTCGAGGGGGGGGGAGGGTAATTTAGTGTCAATGCCCAATCTGGATAAAATGAATAAAAAGAACCCGATCATGAGAGACAGGAAAACACATATTTTTCAGAGTTTTTTTTAATAAGGTAGGGATCAAAGATATCTGGCGTATACAGATTTTTACTTGTATATCTAAAGGCCATCAATCCCTATCACGAATAGATATGTTTCTGGTTTCAGATGTACTTGTTGGCTTAGAAATAGAGACGGATATAAAGGACATACTTCTTACAAATCATGCAATAATTTCACTAGAATTCAAACCTAAAGCCATTCAACATATACATTCTAATAGCTTCTTTTTCCCAAAATATCTCTTACATAATGTTAAATTGCAGAATTGGTTAAGAAGCAGGTAGAAGGAGTTCTTGGATTTTAATCACATATATAAAGACAAAGTGGAAATATTCTGGGAAACAGGGAAAGCGGTGCTCCTTGGAGACATTAAAGCATATTTATGTGGACTTAAAGAAAAACCTCATAGCATAGGGAATTACAGTATCCAACAGTGTTAAGAATAGTTTTAATACTTATGTCTCCAACCCAACTAAAAGTAATTGGGATAGGTAAATCTAAAAACCCAGAGGGATCTCTTTTTAAAACGAAAATTAGCACAAGAAGATTTGCGCCAGAAAGCAATATACGGTGAAATCTGGGGTAGAGCAGCTAAGTATTTAGCTAGGATAAAAAGACAAGAGTTTAATAGTCATATTACAGCAATTAAATATGATTCAAACAGATGTACATCCAATGTAGAGATAAAAAAGTTTTTTTTAAAGTTCTCACAGAAGCTGTTCATAGCAGAGATTCTGGACTCTAAACAGAAAGCTGCTTTCTAGGATGATCCAAATCTTCCTAGATTTTCACAGGAAGCAGTTCAACAACTGAATACTCCCATTCTACATAATTTATTTAACGTATATTATAAAAAAAGGCTCACCTTGCTCACAGTACTTTGCTGCATCTAATATCTCCCTAATACACAAAAAAGATAAAGACCCAGAAAATCCATCTTCATACAGACCGATATTCCTTCTTAATTTTGACTACAAATTCTTAGAGTCAATAATTGCAAAATGCTTAAAACCGCATCTTAATAGAATAAATCATGAAAACCAAGCAGGATTTATGCTTGGAACAAAACCGGTAAAAAAATATACGTAAAACTATGCTGATCTTGGATTCCTTCTGGAATGAATTAAAAATAAATCACCTGAGGCAACAATATTGACAGTAGATGCTGAGAAGGCCTTTGACTATATAAATTGCGATAATTTATTTTGTGCTTTAGACAAATTAGGATTTTCTGGTAATTTCACTAACTTTATCCATTTAATTTATAGCAGCCCAACCTCGGAAATCATTGTCAATGGTTCAGCAACAGAGAGGCTTAATCTGCATAGGGGGACTAGACAGGGGTGTCCACTTTCTCCACTTCCTTTTAATATTTCTTTAGAACCTCTAGAAATCTTACTCAGACACCACTTAATGGGCATTCAAGTGGGTGGCCAGAATTTTGTCCTATCCCTCTATGCAGATGACTTCTAATACTTAAAGGGACAGTCTACCATAGAATTGTTATTGTTTTAAAAGATAGATAATCCCTTTATTTCCCATTCCCCAGTTTTGCATAACCAACACCGTTATATTAATATACTTTTTACCTCTGTGATTACCTTGTATCTAGGAACCTTCTTCCAGCCCCCTGATCACATGACTGTGACTGTTTATTATCTATTGTCTTAAATGTAGTATTGTTTTGTGCTAAATATTAAATAACCCCCTGTGCCTGAACACAGTGTTATCTATATATCCCACGTGTACTTTCTGTCTCTTTGTGTTGAAAAGAGATTTAAAAAGCATGTGATAAGATGCAGCCCTCAAAGGCTTAGAAATTAGCATATGAGCCTACCTATGTTTAGTTTAAACTAAGAATACCAAGAGAAAAAAGCAAATTTGATTATAAAAGTAAATTGGAAAGTCAATTAAAATTAAAAGTCCTATCTGAATAATGAAAGTTTAATTTATAGTAGACTGTCCCTTTAAGTAATTTAGAAGAAACATTACTAAAGTTATTATTCGATATTTAATTATTTGGTGCTATTTCAGGCTATAGGATTAATTTGGGGAAGTCCAAATTATTATGGATAAACAAACCAACCAAAACATTCTATTTACTATCCCTTTAGAGAAGTCCAAAATATTAAATATTTGGGTGTAATTTTGACTAATTCCTCACAGGATTGGTATGAACTAAATTTCCCTAAGTTCTTTCTGGAATGTAGAAGGAAGACTGAGGACTGGATGAACCTTCCAATCTCCATGACAGCTTGAGTTATGCTGATTAAAACTATTTTATTTCCTAAATTATTATTCCTAACTAGAAAAGGGAAGAGGTCATGGATTTCCTAACTAGAAAAGGGAAGAGGTCATGGATTTCACTAAATAAATTGATGCGTCCTAGAGAAGCAGCAGGGTTAGCACTCCCCAATATTAAATACTATCATTTAGCAGCATTACTTAAATTTGCAATAGATTGGCTCATGGAACGGGAACGTGTAATGTTCTTACACTGTGAAACCAATATGATAGCACCATTTGATTTAAATACTGTTCTACATTGTCCATTTGCCAAATTACTGACTAATGTTACTAATTTATTATCTATTAAAAGTGTGATACTAGCTTGGCAGAAATATTGCTTAGAAATGAATATAACTCCTTACCGAATACCAAATTCTTAATGATTATGGGGAATCCTGAGTTACACCGGGTCTCGGTTATGAGGTATTTAAACAGTGGAAGAGTAGAGGACTGATACAGATTAAACAGTTTCAAAGACCTGACTTAACAATTTTTACTTTCAATAATCTTGCAACTCAATTTGTCCCACCCAAAAAAAGACTTCTTTGCGTATTTACAAATTAGACATTATATAAATGACCTAAAAAAATATATGATTCAGACTGGTCCTTGGGAATATTAGGCAGTAGGATAAAATTGTATCAAGAAGGGGTATATTCTCTCATCTATATAACTTAGTGAACCCCTTTATTAACACACAGCAATGTGAAGAAATATAGAGTAAATAGCAAAAAGATCTTCCAGATATCAGCACCATAGATATACATAATAGCTTAAAATTAATTAATAAAACTTGTATACCTACAGCATGGTGAAATGATTAATTGTGTTTATATTACATCATATAATTTGGTCAAATGGTATCAAATGGTTTATTCTTGCCCTAAATGTCGTACAGCCTTTGCAGACGTGTTTTATCACTTCTATGTTTGTCCTAAAATTCTGCAATTATAGGTACAAATCAATTATTGGCTTATAGGGACAGTCTATTTAAAATTCAACTTTCATGATTCAGATAGGATTTGGAATTTGCCATAAGTAGGTCATTGGTAACCTTAACAATTGCTGTCTCTGTGGAGTGAAGGGGGCGACATCCAGATTGCAGTGGGTCAAGGAGGGAGTTTAATGTAAGGAAATTGGATAGATGTGCATATACTTGATTTTCAAGAAACTTTGAGGTAAGAGGGAGTAGGGAAATAGGGCGGTAATTGGATACGGAGGTTGGATTGAGAGAAGGTTTTTTAAGGATAGGTGTGATCAATGCATGTTTTAGAGTTAAGGGAAATATACCAGTGCTGAGGGAGAGGTTGAAAATGTGTGTGAGTAAAAGTAAAGTAAAATACCAACACCACATCCGTGTCTATTGTCAGACCTAGGAGTGTGGCTGAAGTGGAGACCCCCATGTGACAGTGTAGGTGGACAATTAGGAAAACTTGAATCAGGGTGAGATAAGTTTAAAAAAAAAAACCAGACAATAGAATTTGGAGAAGGCTGGGGTTATATGATTAGTGAAATTATAAATTTAGAAATTATCTCAAGTATTGACAAGGTTTGAACATCACATAGCTAAATACAAGATATAAGCAGAGTAAATACATAACATTTCACAGACTACAGGCACATACCAAAAGAGACACTTGCAATACAAATGACACAGAAAACAGGGAATTTGACAGTAGTTGAATGCAGGATCTAATTCACATATCAAAAGAGAGACTTAGAAAGTACAGTTGCCACAAAAACAGGGAATTTGGCAGGAGTTGAATGCAGGACCCAATTCGCATACCAAAAGAGAGACTTAGAAAGAATACAGTTACCACAAAAACAGGGAATTTGGTATGAGTTGAATGCAGGACCCAATTCACATACCAAAAGAGAGACTTAGAAAGTACAGTTGCCACAAAAACAGGGAATTTGGCAGGAGTTGAATGCAGGACCCAATTTGCATACCAAAAGAGAGACTTAGGCCTAGATTTAGAGTTCGGCGGTAGCCGTCAAAACCAGCGTTAGAGGCTCCTAACGCTGGTTTTGGGTGCCCGCTGGTATTTGGAGTCAGTGATTAAAGGGTCTAACGCTCACTTTTCAGCCGCGACTTTTCCATACCGCAGATCCCCCTACGCCATTTGCGTAGCCTATCTTTTCAATGGGATCTTTCTAACGCCGGTATTTAGAGTCGTTTCTGCAGTGAGCGTTAGAGCTCTAACGACAAAATTCCAGCCGCCTGAAAATAGCAGGAGTTAAGAGCTTTCTGGCTAACGCCGGTTTATAAAGCTCTTAACTACTGTACCCTAAAGTACACTAACACCCATAAACTACCTATGTACCCCTAAACCGAGGTCCCCCCACACCGCCGCCACTCGATTAAAATTTTTAACCCCTAATCTGCCGACCGCCCCCTACGTTATATTTATGTACCCCTAATCTGCTGCCCCTAACCCCGCCGACCCCTATATTATATTTATTCACCCCTAACCTGCCCCCCACAACGTCGCCGCCAGCTACTTACAATAATTAACCCCTAATCTTCCGACCGCAAATCGCCGCCACCTACGTTATCCCTATGTACCCCTAATCTGCTGCCCCTAACATCGCCGACCCCTATATTATATTTATTAACCCCTAATCTGCCCCCCTCAACGTCGCCGACACCTGCCTACACTTATTAACCCCTAATCTGCCGAGCGGACCTGAGCACTACTATAATAAAGTTATTAACCCCTAATCCGCCTCACTAACCCTATCATAAATAGTATTAACCCCTAATCTGCCCTCCCTAACATCGCCGACACCTACCTTCAATTATTAACCCCTAAACTTCCGATCGGAGCTCACCGCTATTCTAATAAATGGATTAACCCCTAAAGCTAAGTCTAACCCTAACACTAACACCCCCCTAAGTTAAATATAATTTTATTCTAACGAAATAAATTAACTCTTATTAAATAACTTATTCCTATTTAAAGATAAATACTTACCTGTAAAATAAATCCTAATATAGCTACAATATAAATTATAATTATATTATAGCTATTTTAGGATTAATATTTATTTTACAGGCAACTTTGTAATTATTTTAACCAGGTACAATAGCTATTAAATAGTTAAGAACTATTTAATAGTTACCTAGTTAAAATAATAACAAATTTACCTGTAAAATAAATCCTAACCTAAGTTATAATTAAACCTAACACTACCCTATCAATAAAATAATTAAATAAACTACCTACAATTACCTACAATTAACCTAACACTACACTATCAATAAATAAATTAAATACAATTGCTACAAATAAATACAATTAAATAAACTAGCTAAAGTACAAAAAATAAAAAAGAACTAAGTTACAGAAAATAAAAAAATATTTACCAACATAAGAAAAATATTACAACAATTTTAAACTAATTACACCTACTCTAAGCCCCCTAATAAAATAACAAAGCCCCCCAAAATAAAAAATTCCCTACCCTATTCTAAATTAAAAAAGTTACAAGCTCTTTTACCTTACCAGCCCTGAACAGGGCCCTTTGCGGGGCATGCCCCAAGAATTTCAGCTCTTTTGCCTGTAAAAGAATAAATACAATACCCCCCCCCCCCAACATTACAACCCACCACCCACATACCCCTAATCTAACCCAAACCCCCCTTAAATAAACCTAACACTAAGCCCCTGAAGATCTTCCTACCCAGAAAATTCCTACTTTAATTCCGATTGGCTGATAGAATCCTATCAGCCAATCGGAATTCGAGGGACGCCATCTTGGATGACGTCCCTTAAAGGAACCGTCATTAGTCGGGAGACATCGGAAGAAGAGGATGGATCCGCGTCGCCTGCTTCAAGATGGACCCGCTCCGCACCGGATGGAAGAAGATCGAAGATGCCGCTTGGAGAAGATGTTTGCCGGTCCGGATGTCCTCTTCTTGCCGGATAGGAGGAAGACTTTGGAGCACCGGATTATGGATCGCCAACCCCCGCTTGGGTTGGATGAAGATCTTGGAGCCAGGACGGATCGGTGATACCTGGATGGTGAAGACAAGGTAGGAAGATCTTCAGGGGCTTAGTGTTAGGTTTATTTAAGGGGGGTTTGGGTTAGATTAGGGGTATGTGGGTGGTGGGTTGTAATGTTGGGGGGGGGTATGGTATGTTTTTTTTTACAGGCAAAAGAGCTGAACTTCTTGGGGCATGCCCCGCAAAGGGCCCTGTTCAGGGCTGGTAAGGTAAAAGAGCTTGTAACTTTTTTAATTTAGAATAGGGTAGGGAATTTTTTATTTTGGGGGGCTTTGTTATTTTATTAGGGGGCTTAGAGTAGGTGTAATTAGTTTAAAATTGTTGTAATATTTTTCTTATGTTGGTAAATATTTTTTTATTTTCTGTAACTTAGTTCTTTTTTATTTTTTGTACTTTAGCTAGTTTATTTAATTGTATTTATTTGTAGCAATTGTGTTTAATTAATTTATTGATAGTGTAGTGTTAGGTTAATTGTAGGTAATTGTAGGTAGTTTATTTAATTATTTTATTGATAGGGTAGTGTTAGGTTTAATTATAACTTAGGTTAGGATTTATTTTACAGGTAAATTTGTTATTATTTTAACTAGGTAACTATTAAATAGTTCTTAACTATTTAATAGCTATTGTACCTGGTTAAAATAATTACAAAGTTGCCTGTAAAATAAATATTAATCCTAAAATAGCTATAATATAATTATAATTTATATTGTAGCTATATTAGGATTTATTTTACAGGTAAGTATTTATCTTTAAATAGGAATAAGTTATTTAATAAGAGTTAATTTATTTCGTTAGATAAAAATTATATTTAAGTTAGGGGGGTGTTAGTGTTAGGGTTAGACTTAGCTTTAGGGGTTAATCCATTTATTAGAATAGCGGTGAGCTCCGATCGGAAGTTTAGGGGTTAATAATTGAAGGTAGGTGTCGGCGATGTTAGGGAGGGCAGATTAGGGGTTAATACTATTTATGATAGGGTTAGTGAGGCGGATTAGGGGTTAATAACTTTATTATAGTAGCGCTCAGGTCCGCTCGGCAGATTAGGGGTTAATAAGTGTAGGCAGGTGTCGGCGACGTTGTGGGGGGCAGATTAGGGGTTAATAAATATAACATAGGGGTCGGCGATGTTAGGGCAGCAGATTAGGGGTACATAGGGATAACGTAGGTGGCGGCGTTTTACGGAGCGGCAGATTAGGGGTTAAAAGTGTAATGCAGGGGTCAGCGATAGCGTGGGCGGCAGATTAGGGGTTAATAAGTGTAAGGCTAGGGGTGTTTAGACTCGGGGTACATGTTAGAGTGTTAGGTGCAGACGTAGGAAGTGTTTCCCCATAGGAAACAATGGGGCTGCGTTAGGAGCTGAACGCTGCTTTTTTGCAGGTGTTAGGTTTTTTTTCAGCTCAAACAGCCCCATTGTTTCCTATGGGAGAATCGTGCACGAGCACGTTTTTGATGCCGGCCGCGTCCGTAAGCAGCTCT
The DNA here is from genome assembly GCF_027579735.1 of Bombina bombina. Taxonomy (NCBI): domain Eukaryota; kingdom Metazoa; phylum Chordata; class Amphibia; order Anura; family Bombinatoridae; genus Bombina; species Bombina bombina. Next base: position 635,732,515 of record NC_069505.1, on the reverse strand, counting down.
GGTATCGAGAGTTGCATTTGCGGTAAAAATGCTCTACGCTCCTTTTTTGGAGCCTAACGCAGCATTTGTTTGAACTCTCGATACCAGAGTTAAATTTATGGTGCGGCCAGAAAAAAACCCGCGGAGCGTTAACAGCCCTTTTACCGCCGAACTCTAAATCTAGGCCTTAGAAAGTACAGTTGCCACAAAAACAGGGAATTTGGCAGGAGTTGAATGCAGGACCCAATTCACATACCAAAGGAGAGACTTAGAAAGAGGACAGTTGACACAAAAAACAGGGAATTTGGCAGGAGTTGAATGCTGCACCCAATTCACATTCCAAAAGAGAGACTTAGAAAAAGTATAGTTGCCCCAAAAAACAGGGAATTTGGCAGGAGTTGAATGCAGGACCCAATTCACATACCAAAAGAGAGACTTAGAAAGAGTACAGTTGCCATATTTAAGCAACTCTCATCCTATTGGTTGATTTGAAATTTTCAGCCAATAAGAATGCAACGGTACCCCAATATAAAAGGGGTACCTTCTATTCAATCTTCAGTATGTGTGTTGAATGCAGGAATCAATTCACATACCAAAAGAGAGACTTAGAACGAGTACAGTTGCCACAAAAAACAGGGAATTTGGCAGGAGGTGAATGCAGGACCCACTTCACATACCAAAAAGAGAGACTTAGAAAGAGTACAGTTGCCACAAAAAACAGGAAATTTGGCAGGAGTTGAATGCAGGACCCAATTCACATACCAAAAGAGAGACTTAGAAAGAGTACAGTTGCCACATTTAAGCAGTTCTCATCGTATTGGCTGATTTGAAATTTTCAGCCAATAGGAATGTAACAGTACCTCAATATAAAAGGGGTACCTTCTATTCAATCTTCAGTGTGCGGCGGACGATCGCATGAAGAGGAGCCTCCACGCTTCTGAGGACCTCCGCTCCATATCCATGCATCGGGGAAGACCGCTCCGCACCTCCAGGAAGAAGAAAGAAGATGTCCCTGTGCTGGATGAAGATGGAGCCGCCTGGTAGCAGAACTTCCTCGCCGGACTTCAGGAACAGTGAGTACCTATTTTGGGGTTAGACTTTTTTGGGGGGGTTGGGTTTTTTTTTTTTTTTTAGATTAGGGCTTTTTATTTTAATGGGCACAAAAGAGCTGATTACCCTTTTAGGAGAAATGGGTAGCTTAGGTTTTTATAGTTAGCTTTTTTTTATTTTGGGGGGTTGGTTGGGTGGGGGGGATTACTATTAGAGGGACTTTATAATTTTTTTAGGTAAAATAACTGTTTAACTTAGGGCAATGCCCTACAAAAAGCCCTTTAAGGGCTATTGGTAGTTTATTTTTTATCTTAGGGAGTGTTTTTATTTGGTAAGGGGCTTTTTCATTTTTATAAGGCTATTAGATTACATTTAATTGTTATTTTGGATAATTTAGTTTATTTTTTTGTCATCTTAGTGTTTTTTTATTTTTCGTATTTGTAGTGGTTTATTGATGTAATGTTTTTTTTTTTAATTTTTCGTAATTTTAGAGGTTTTTTTTGGTAATGTTATTTTTTTCTATATTTTGTGGTGTTTTTTGATTTTTTTATTTTGTAACTTAGGTCTTTATTTTTCATTTATTTTAGTTTATTTAAATTGTAATTGATGTGGGGGCGGTAGTTTAGGGGTTAATAGCTTTAGTTTAGTATTAGCAATGTGGGGGGCCTGGCGATTTAGGGGTTAGTACTTTATTTTATTGAAATAAATTTATACAGGGAGATATAGTATCAGACCATATATTAATGGTCTGATAAAGTAAGGGAAATAAAGGCACACAGAGAATTTATTTCATAACAAAAATACATTTATTAATTATAATCCCTTGTCACATTTCGTGAAAAACTCTGCATTTGACTCAAACCAACACAAAATAAGGTAAACACCATATATATACAACACCTTACATCTAAGGTAACAATGCCTGCAGGATATCTGTAAAGCATACGTATGCTGCTAAATCTAATAGTATCTAAGACACACATTAATCAGGTTGCTAGATTGTATATAGACCTGAAATAGGACAAGTATGTACATATCCTAATATTAGTTATAACATGTCTAAAGCAGTGTGTCAAAACATAATGGAAAAAGTAAACCGCTGAAAAAAAGTCTGCACGCTGCTCGTGCCCGGTCTTTTACGTTGGAAAAACCAAAAGGTTAGTAAAGGACCGGGTACAGGAACATCGGGACGATATCCTTCATGAAAATGACACAAATGTGGCAAGACACTTTGGCATGTTCCATAATGGAAGTGTAGAATCTTTGAAATTTACTATCATAGACAAAGGGATAATTAACGGTAGAGGTGGCAATAATGACAAAGTTCTATTGCAGAAAGAAACAAAATGGATCTATAAACTTAATACTAGATACCCAGTAGGACTTAATGATAAATTGGAGTATGCTAGTTTTTTATAGTCAGTGGACTCTCCCCTTTTCAGGCAAGACATGTGCTATATTCGTAAGGTGTCATCATTTTTTGTTGTGGCAATAAGTATTAGAAAGCTGAGGAATTAGGCTTTTACTTTCTCTAGGATTTTAGTGTATAACTAGAATCCTCACAACTTTACACATAAGGTTTTTGTATTTTGATTATATGCATCTCTAAACTGGAATATGTTTTCTTATGTGAACACACCTTTAATTAACTAATTACCCCAGGTGGGGGAAGCACACCTGAGAAATGTCAGGTGAGCTTTATCTTAAGAGGAAATCCGGTAAGGATTCATTCAAGCCCTGATGAACCCCTGTGAAACACACTGGATGTGGGGGTGAAACGATCGTTGGTTTGTGTTATTAACACTGAAGTGTTTTATTCAGGAGCAGGTCGACTAACTCCTGTGTATAAGAACTGTTTAAGGTTCTAAGGTCTATGGGACACGCATAGCCCTTTATACCTCTTTATTGCCTGCAAGTTATCTGCATACCTGTTTTATGTGCTGACTTTAAAGAAACATGCTGCAAAAAAACATATGGTCTGTGCTACTATAAGGACTGTTTGGTGTTTCATCTGTTGCCCTGTGAAGCAAATACAGGACTTGGAAAACAGGCACCTGTGGAGTCTAAGTAAATGCACGTAAGCTAAGAGCGAGAGGAACATACATATCGTATCCACCTGAGCAAGTTTGTGTATATCCTGACGTACGCTCCGATGCTTTTGATCTATCAGCCTAGGGAAAGCCTGGTTCTTTCTCGGTGCGGCGGATGCCGGTACAGCTGATCACTACTACACACGGAAAGTGCACTTTACCTACAAGTCCGATTGGAAGAGCTTGCAAGCTATACCACTCCCTCCCCAGTGACATCAGACGCCACAGAGAGAGCGGTCTGCTTCTTTGAAAATCTCCTGGGACACAGAGCTGGTTTGTTTCACTGCTGCATGCTGTATCCTGGCAAGTGATTTAAAATCTTACTTTTGGGAACAGATCACAGTAAGAACTAATACGTTTACTTTACCTTTTGCATAAAGGACTGTATTTTCACTTTGCATTTTCCTGGACCGAGTGCAGGATCTAACTGTGTTTCCTCCTAGCCTCTGAGAGAGACTTTTTTTCAGCGGTTTACTTTTTCCATTATGTTTTGACACACTGCTTTAGACATGTTATAACTAATATTAGGATATGTACATACTTGTCCTATTTCAGGTCTATATACAATCTAGCAACCTGATTAATGTGTGTCTTAGATACTATTAGATTTAGCAGCATACGTATGCTTTACAGATATCCTGCAGGCATTGTTACCTTAGATGTAAGGTGTTGTATATATATGGTGTTTACCTTATTTTGTGTTGGTTTGAGTCAAATGCAGAGTTTTTCACGAAATGTGACAAGGGATTATAATTAATAAATGTATTTTTGTTATGAAATAAATTCTCTGTGTGCCTTTATTTCCCTTACTTTATCAGACCATTAATATATGGTCTGATACTATATCTCCCTGTATAAATTTATTTCATTACTGATTAAGGGTGGCACCAGAATCTAAATTATCAGCAATATTTCCCATTCTCTCATACACCCCCATTTATATACTTTATTTTATTGTTGGCCATGTGGGTGGGCGGCGGATTAGGGGTTAATAGGTTTATTATAGTATTTGCTGTGTGGGGGGGGTGGCGGTTTACGGGTTAATAGGTAGTTTACGGGTGTTGTAACATTTGTGTTTCACAAAATCCATAACTACTGATCTCTGATCGTGGAATGGATTGCGGCAGTATAGGCTATAACGCTAGCGTAATAGCCTAACTGAAAAACTTGTAATATGGGGGCAATGAAAATCCAAAGCCATTTTTTTACTGTGGAATGGAGAGTTGCGTTACAGGCTAAAACGCTTGTGGTATAGCTGTACCGCCGTGACTTGTAATATGGCAGACCTGCCATTCTGCGCTCAATGGACAATTTTTCAGCAGTATAGACGTCCCGCAACACTTGTAATTTTGCTGAATGTTTTTTTCTTTTTTAGGGGTGCACATGCTTAGATTTATATGTCCTTGTGATAGCACAAGCTTATTTGTAATGTTACGGTACCTGTTGATAAGGCACTCACACACCACTATATACAACCCTAGTCCAGATATAGGCAGTATATTAATTGATGGCGACCAAGCTTTTATAGCTTTTAGGGAAGACTAGGTTGTTCCTAAAGTATCACTACCGCATTTAGCACGCAGAACCAGGTGTCCTGTATTAGACCAGACTGTCCGCTATTTCAGGCTACTGCCTGGTACTTTTATTTTTTTTAAAAATGGACATGGCCTTAGGTAGTTTGCTTTTGATTTTTTTTTATTTATTTATATTTTTTACTATTTAAGCCCATTATCCCAGCCCTGGCAGTGGCAGTAGCCCGCAGTCCGTGTCTACTCGTCTAACAGTCCACTCGTCATCTAACAGGCTCCGCTCAGCTGATCCTGATGTGCGGTGCCCCTCAGCCTACGCCGTGCGTGCTACCGCCTGCCGCTGTAGTGTGAGACTGTCGGACGTCACGTGATCACGCGGGTGATTTCACAACAGAAAGAAGATCCGCGGGCTGCGCTGACACTATCTATGTCTACAGTCAGTCTATGCTGCTGTTGGTGCCAGCCAAGCAACAACTTATAAGCCACTCACTTGAAGGGAGACTCATACTCAGTCCAAATACAGGCATTCAATCAAAACAATGAGGTTGTGATAATGTGAATGTGTCGCAGTCAGACTCAGTCACTCTCAGACAGTTCTTTTAGTTTTTAAATAATTGTTATAAATCATATCACCCTTCCTTCACCCATGGGCCACTCAATATCTCTCTCTCTCTCTCTCTCTCTCTATATATATATATATATATATATATATATATATATATATACACACTGGCAACTGACATCTGTAAAGTATTTTTTTTGCAGAAACCTAGCAACCCTATTCGTGATTGTCACTATTTTGTTACGTGAATGAGAATATTCACTTTATAGATAATTTAGTCTCTTTTTTTCACTATATATACACTTTATCACTACGTGGTTCTTTTTCTGTTCATTTTTTACTGTTCTAGGGCAGTGTTCATGGAAGGATATATCTCAAGGAAAAGGTAGCTCCCCAGGTATGCCACCCAAACAGAGAGAAAAAAACAAGTAGACGCTTGTCCAGACACATCACAAGATAGAGGGGGTAAACCCAGCTAATTATGACATGCTGGAATTGGTGTCTGAAATAGCTAAAATGGTTACACCCCAATTCAATCTAGTTAAACAGGAAATCAAACAAGAAATGAATGGTTTAACAAATGAGGTGAGACAATTTCAGGAGACCAGACTCTCATACACAGATATTGATTTTATATTATATGACAGTAATTACTGTGTGATCCCCTCTCTGTACTGCGCTGCAGCATATGTAGGTACCATATATACAGCTATATATATAATATAAGGAGAAAAAACAGACAAAGTATCAGCGCTACTGATATATAGAGAATGATTAGATATAATTAGTGAAAAATCCTGTATAGGTTGATTAAGCAATATTGGACCTAAGCAGCTTGCTGTTGATAAAAATAAACTAGATTGAAATAAATAGTTAGCAAATACAAATTCTACACAGCAAAGTTCCAAAGCAATATTATAATTGAGTCCCACGTATTATAAAGAAGGCATATATTTTGGTTTTGTCCTCACCAAACAAATGGTGTGTGCTGCTCTTCCCAGGGTGTATCACACCAAATCCCTTAGGTAAACGAATGAACTGAAAGACAAGAAGAGGAGAGCGCAACTGGACTCAGGTGCAGTTTATTTCAACAATTAAAACAAGAAAGGTTAAAATCGTCAAATGGCAGGTAAATGTGCGTACCAAATGTAACTGTTAAAAGTGCATGTAAAAAGGTCTTTATAGATATCCACAGATTACCGCTTTCCAGGTTTCCTAAACGATCCAGTCTCAGCACAAAAGTCCTTAGCTGAGCGTTCTGGAGTGCGTGTGGATCACTGATCAGCTGTTAGGTGTCCTATCGGAAAGCCGGTTCCGGTTCTAGCCGGAAGTCTGTGTCACTCAAAAGCAGAGATACAATGTATCCCAAGTTCATAGATCCTCGACGGCCGTTTCGTTCCCTAACGAGGGAACTTTTTCAAGAGGTTGCTATGGGTTACCAGCAAGCTCTACTTTATAAAGAGTTAGTGAGTCTCTGATTGGTTTGCCAGTCATAAAGAAAAAACACCATTTGAACACATAACTAAATGTACAAAATGTTGCTATATATGTAATACAGCGCACACTCTAAAGAATTGCAATTCATAAGAGATAAATACAATATATTAAAAACTTTGATCATAACTTACACAGAAAAAAATGCATATAAACTAGAGAACAACACTTTTAAAACAAAAATTCAAAATAACACATAAAAATCAAATTATGAATAATATTGACTATTTGATTTCATATATTAAATATTTTGAATATTTTAAAAAATTATTCAAAAGTGTATCCTAAATACCCTATTTTTCTAATGTATTCATAATATGGAAAGATTAAATAAAGTTATATCTTGCTTGGCTTCATATACATAATTTATATGATTAAAATTAATGTCTAATGTTAAAAAAAAAAATTTTAAAAACATTAGGAAATTTTTTTTATATATAAAAAACACATCGAATAATGGATATATACAATATAATAAAGTCTGAAAATCTAAAAAAGAAGAACAACAAAAAAAAAACCTATTTTTTATATGTATAAACCATACACATAATAGTGCATAATGATTCAGTTTAGCACTGTAGATTAATGTGAAAACATATATACACACTAAACCTCATCTTTTATGTAGTACAGTGGCCTATAGAATATGGCACTTTATAGTAGGAATGCCTGAATATCTAAGTCAATGTTTAGACCATCTGGATGTAGGCTTTTAAGGGTATAAATCCAGTATGTCTCTCTCTTTCTTAATCTTAATAATCTATTATGATCAAGTTTGTTCGGGGCTACCCATTCCAAAACTTTAACAGTTAGACCTTCAGGATTGCTGTTATGTGCAATTCTAAAGTGTTCTGAGACACTATGGTTTTCAAAGGCATTTTCTATATTCCTTATATGTTCTGATATCCTATATTTCAACTTTCTTTTTGTTCTACCAATGTAGATTTTTTCACATTTACAGGTAATTTGATAGACTACATAGGTGCTGTCACATGTACAACTATTTCTACATTTAAAAGTTTTAGTTTTATTATAATTATAAAAAACATCTTCATTATTAACATATGGGCAAGTACTGCAATCTTTTTTTCTACATTTAATCAATCCTTTCCTCAATGATAACCACATATTACTATTATCTTTTAGTGGACGGTGTTCTCTTAGTTTGCTTGGTGCTAACATATTTTTTAAATTGTGGTTCCTCTTATAGACACACTGAGGTTTATTACCTATACATGAGCCTAATATAGGGTCTTTTAATAAGATACTCCAATGTTTATTTAAGATTTTTTGGATATCCCTATGGTTCTCACTGTATGTAGTGATAAATCTAATGTTAGTTTGATTTTGGTCACCTAGATGCTTATTCATCTTATTTTTCTTTTTATATTCAATAAGATCCCCTCTATTCATATTTAGTACCTTCTCATTTGTATTTTGTACTAAATCTACTGAGTAGCCTTTCTCAATGAATTTATCTGTTAGGATACTAGCCTCTTTCTTATAGTCCGTTATTTTTGAACAATTTCTTCTTAGCCTCTGGAATTGTCCATATGGTATATTCCGTTTCCAAGTTTGTAAGTGGCCACTGTCTGCTTTTAAAAAACTATTTGTATCTGTTGGTTTTCTAAAGTTGGTTACTTGGACTATATTATTGTCTGAAAAGAGGATAAGGTCTAGGAATTCTATTTGATCGTTAGAAATTTTTCCTGTAAAAGTAAGATTGCTGTTATTATTGTTGAGGTATTTGATGAAATTCTCTGCCTCATGTTGATTCCCCTCCCACAAGACTATGATATCATCAATGAACCTGTAGTATTTTTTAATATTTTTTATATATGGATTATTGTTCCACACATAAACATCCTCAAATTCTGCCATATAGATATTGGCATAGGATGGGGCAAAAGTTGTCCCCATCGCTGTGCCATTTATTTGCTCATAAAATATCCCTTCAAAATAAAAGTAATTGTGGTTTAAAATAAAATGTATACCTTCACCAATAAATTCTATATGTTCCTGTATAAGATCACTTTTATATTTAAGTTGATTAATAACAGCTTCCGTACCTTTTTTGTGTGGTATATTGGTGTATAAAGCTGTAGCGTCACAAGTGATCCATAAATTATTTACCTCCCACTTCTGACCCTCAAATTTTTTTATAACGTCAGTAGTGTCTTTCAAGTAAGCTTTTATCTTAGGCATCATTGGCTGTAAGTAATGATCAATATATTTTGATAAATTACTACATAAGGATCCTATACCTGAGACTATGGGTCTCCCGGGTGGATTTAATCTATCCTTATGGACTTTAGGTAGGTGGTAAAAAGTTGCCACCTTTGGATTGGGTATATGTATATAATTATACTCCTCATTATTAATAATATTTGATTCCCTAGCTTTAGTTAAGACTTCCACAAGTTTCTTATTATATTTTATTGTGGGATCAAATGTTATTTTTTTATAAGTATTGATGTCCCCTAGTAATTTGTAAGCTTCTTTAAGATAGTCTTTACGATCTTGTACTACTAAGCCTCCTCCCTTATCAGCAGCTCTAAAGATTAGGTTTGTATCTTCAGTTAAATTTTTTAGGGAGGTCTTTTCTTCTAAAGTTAAATTATTTTGTTTAGGATGCATTTTTTTATTCTTTTCTAGCTTATTCTCCATGTCCTCACAGACTAATTTGTTAAATAAAGATATATATTCCCCTTGATTGTATACAGGGTAGAAAGTTGACTGTTTCTTCAAACCACTATGTGTAATTAGATTATTTTCCTCATGTATACTAAACTCTAAAATTTCCTCTGTAACCATATCTTGTGTATTTAAAAATAAATTCTCCTGAATATGAGCATTTTGATCATTTTCCAATTCCCTTAAGGTAAGAAACAATGACATATCATTATGATCTAATCTGTCATTGGGGGTACTATTTATCTTAGATTTATTGTTATTTTTAATAAGAAAATAACGTTGTAAAGTTAATTTTCTAATCAGTTTTTGAATATCCATATAAGTTTCAAACTTATTGGCAAATGTTTTAGGGGCAAAATTGAGCCCTTTACTCAAAAGTTTGTATTCATTTTCAGTGAATGTTTTACTAGAAAGATTGAAAATTTCTTTTTTACCATTTTCTATCTCCCTCTTTTTCTGTTTCTGATTTCTAAATCTCTTTCCTCCCCTGACTCCTCGTTTGATTCTAGGCGTCTTTTTGGATTTCTTTGTTTCTCTATTTCTTGTTCTCCATGATTGCTTTGAAACCTGCTTCTTTGGGGTTTCCCCTGTTTCCAGGGGGTACCTCCTAAAAAATGCTGGTCATTAAATACATGTTCATCATGATTTGGGCGCCACGGTAGTTTCGGCTTAGCTCCTTGTGTTACCCAACTATCATTATATGTATCTTGTTGTAATGGAGCATATCTGTTGTAGCAATCAATTTGGTTGTCCTGGTAGCCTTTAGAGATTGAAGTATTAGGGTATTCCCTATAGTTATCGTATTCTTGTTTATCCCTATAATTATTCTTATAAGGGAAAGGTGTCCCTTTTTTAGAGTTATAATTTTGATGCTCTTTATAATATCCTTTGTTGGAGTTTGGCTTCCAATTCGGATTATAATTATTTCCATTCTTTAGTTGGAAATTATTACTATTTTTTTTATTATTAGTTTTATTGTGCATTACTTTTGGAAGAGTAGGAGTCCTAGGGATAATGGGAGCCTGAGTAACTATTCCACTTGCTGTATTTATTCTCCCCCCTGTGGTAGTCCCATTATTATTGCTAGGTGTATCATTATTATTGTTTTTATTTTTGTAATCATATACAGTATTTGACCTATAGTCCTCTAGATCACGTTTTAATTTTTTAGCTTTATTCGCTGCTAATTCCCTATCAAAATTATCAATTCTTTTTTGAATACTGTCATTCAATTCCTTCCATTTTTGTTCATTTTGATAAGGTTGTACAGTTTTCAGGGCTGTTTCAATTTCACTTTTGACTTTCTCTAATTTCATTTCCCTATACTTGATGAGTAACTTTATTAGTTTAATGGAACAATCATGCAATATTTGGTCCCATTCTGTACTAAATTCTACCTCCTCCAAGTCAAATGCAGGGAATTTGAAAATTCTAAGTCCCCTGGGGATAATATTATGTAATACATAATTTTCTAACAGGATGAGGTCCTGCCATTCTTTGGCATCTGTAGTTAAAAGTTTTTCTAAATGTCTAAATAAAGTGTGTGGATCTCCTGTTGGTTGTTCAATATTACCATTTAACAGGTTAATTCCTCTATTTCTATTATTTCTATTATTATTGTCCCCAAAAGTATTAATAAGAGTAGCTTCCATATTTTCAGTGTGCTGCTGACTCATTATGATACAAAACACAAACAGTAAAAAACAGACAAAGTATCAGCGCTACTGATATATAGAGAATGATTAGATATAATTAGTGAAAAATCCTGTATAGGTTGATTAAGCAATATTGGACCTAAGCAGCTTGCTGTTGATAAAAATAAACTAGATTGAAATAAATAGTTAGCAAATACAAATTCTACACAGCAAAGTTCCAAAGCAATATTATAATTGAGTCCCACGTATTATAAAGAAGGCATATATTTTGGTTTTGTCCTCACCAAACAAATGGTGTGTGCTGCTCTTCCCAGGGTGTATCACACCAAATCCCTTAGGTAAACGAATGAACTGAAAGACAAGAAGAGGAGAGCGCAACTGGACTCAGGTGCAGTTTATTTCAACAATTAAAACAAGAAAGGTTAAAATCGTCAAATGGCAGGTAAATGTGCGTACCAAATGTAACTGTTAAAAGTGCATGTAAAAAGGTCTTTATAGATATCCACAGATTACCGCTTTCCAGGTTTCCTAAACGATCCAGTCTCAGCACAAAAGTCCTTAGCTGAGCGTTCTGGAGTGCGTGTGGATCACTGATCAGCTGTTAGGTGTCCTATCGGAAAGCCGGTTCCGGTTCTAGCCGGAAGTCTGTGTCACTCAAAAGCAGAGATACAATGTATCCCAAGTTCATAGATCCTCGACGGCCGTTTCGTTCCCTAACGAGGGAACTTTTTCAAGAGGTTGCTATGGGTTACCAGCAAGCTCTACTTTATAAAGAGTTAGTGAGTCTCTGATTGGTTTGCCAGTCATAAAGAAAAAACACCATTTGAACACATAACTAAATGTACAAAATGTTGCTATATATGTAATACAGCGCACACTCTAAAGAATTGCAATTCATAAGAGATAAATACAATATATTAAAAACTTTGATCATAACTTACACAGAAAAAAATGCATATAAACTAGAGAACAACACTTTTAAAACAAAAATTCAAAATAACACATAAAAATCAAATTATGAATAATATTGACTATTTGATTTCATATATTAAATATTTTGAATATTTTAAAAAATTATTCAAAAGTGTATCCTAAATACCCTATTTTTCTAATGTATTCATAATATGGAAAGATTAAATAAAGTTATATCTTGCTTGGCTTCATATACATAATTTATATGATTAAAATTAATGTCTAATGTTACAAAAAAATTTTTTAAAAACATTAGGAAATTTTTTTTATATATAAAAAACACATCGAATAATGGATATATACAATATAATAAAGTCTGAAAATCTAAAAAAGAAGAACAACAAAAAAAAAAACTATTTTTTATATGTATAAACCATACACATAATAGTGCATAATGATTCAGTTTAGCACTGTAGATTAATGTGAAAACATATATACACACTAAACCTCATCTTTTATGTAGTACAGTGGCCTATAGAATATGGCACTTTATAGTAGGAATGCCTGAATATCTAAGTCAATGTTTAGACCATCTGGATGTAGGCTTTTAAGGGTATAAATCCAGTATGTCTCTCTCTTTCTTAATCTTAATAATCTATTATGATCAAGTTTGTTCGGGGCTACCCATTCCAAAACTTTAACAGTTAGACCTTCAGGATTGCTGTTATGTGCAATTCTAAAGTGTTCTGAGACACTATGGTTTTCAAAGGCATTTTCTATATTCCTTATATGTTCTGATATCCTATATTTCAACTTTCTTTTTGTTCTACCAATGTAGATTTTTTCACATTTACAGGTAATTTGATAGACTACATAGGTGCTGTCACATGTACAACTATTTCTACATTTAAAAGTTTTAGTTTTATTATAATTATAAAAAACATCTTCATTATTAACATATGGGCAAGTACTGCAATCTTTTTTTCTACATTTAATCAATCCTTTCCTCAATGATAACCACATATTACTATTATCTTTTAGTGGACGGTGTTCTCTTAGTTTGCTTGGTGCTAACATATTTTTTAAATTGTGGTTCCTCTTATAGACACACTGAGGTTTATTACCTATACATGAGCCTAATATAGGGTCTTTTAATAAGATACTCCAATGTTTATTTAAGATTTTTTGGATATCCCTATGGTTCTCACTGTATGTAGTGATAAATCTAATGTTAGTTTGATTTTGGTCACCTAGATCCTTATTCATCTTATTTTTCTTTTTATATTCAATAAGATCCCCTCTATTCATATTTAGTACCTTCTCATTTGTATTTTGTACTAAATCTACTGAGTAGCCTTTCTCAATGAATTTATCTGTTAGGATACTAGCCTCTTTCTTATAGTCCGTTATTTTTGAACAATTTCTTCTTAGCCTCTGGAATTGTCCATATGGTATATTCCGTTTCCAAGTTTGTAAGTGGCCACTGTCTGCTTTTAAAAAACTATTTGTATCTGTTGGTTTTCTAAAGTTGGTTACTTGGACTATATTATTGTCTGAAAAGAGGATAAGGTCTAGGAATTCTATTTGATCGTTAGAAATTTTTCCTGTAAAAGTAAGATTGCTGTTATTATTGTTGAGGTATTTGATGAAATTCTCTGCCTCATGTTGATTCCCCTCCCACAAGACTATGATATCATCAATGAACCTGTAGTATTTTTTAATATTTTTTATATATGGATTATTGTTCCACAATCAAGGGGAATATATATCTTTATTTAACAAATTAGTCTGTGAGGACATGGAGAATAAGCTAGAAAAGAATAAAAAAATGCATCCTAAACAAAATAATTTAACTTTAGAAGAAAAGACCTCCCTAAAAAATTTAACTGAAGATACAAACCTAATCTTTAGAGCTGCTGATAAGGGAGGAGGCTTAGTAGTACAAGATCGTAAAGACTATCTTAAAGAAGCTTACAAATTACTAGGGGACATCAATACTTATAAAAAAATAACATTTGATCCCACAATAAAATATAATAAGAAACTTGTGGAAGTCTTAACTAAAGCTAGGGAATCAAATATTATTAATAATGAGGAGTATAATTATATACATATACCCAATCCAAAGGTGGCAACTTTTTACCACCTACCTAAAGTCCATAAGGATAGATTAAATCCACCCGGGAGACCCATAGTCTAAGGTATAGGATCCTTATGTAGTAATTTATCAAAATATATTGATCATTACTTACAGCCAATGATGCCTAAGATAAAAGCTTACTTGAAAGACACTACTGACGTTATAAAAAAATTTGAGGGTCAGAAGTGGGAGGTAAATAATTTATGGATCACTTGTGACGCTACAGCTTTATACACCAATATACCACACAAAAAAGGTACGGAAGCTGTTATTAATCAACTTAAATATAAAAGTGATCTTATACAGGAACATATAGAATTTATTGGTGAAGGTATACATTTTATTTTAAACCACAATTACTTTTATTTTGAAGGGATATTTTATGAGCAAATAAATGGCACAGCGATGGGGACAACTTTTGCCCCATCCTATGCCAATATCTATATGGCAGAATTTGAGGATGTTTATGTGTGGAACAATAATCCATATATAAAAAATATTAAAAAATACTACAGGTTCATTGATGATATCATAGTCTTGTGGGAGGGGAATCAACATGAGGCAGAGAATTTCATCAAATACCTCAACAATAATAACAGCAATCTTACTTTTACAGGAAAAATTTCTAACGATCAAATAGAATTCCTAGACCTTATCCTCTTTTCAGACAATAATATAGTCCAAGTAACCAACTTTAGAAAACCAACAGATACAAAAAGTTTTTTAAAAGCAGACAGTGGCCACTTACAAACTTGGAAACGGAATATACCATATGGACAATTCCAGAGGCTAAGAAGAAATTGTTCAAAAATAACGGACTATAAGAAAGAGGCTAGTATCCTAACAGATAAATTCATTGAGAAAGGCTACTCAGTAGATTTAGTACAAAATACAAATGAGAAGGTACTAAATATGAATAGAGGGGATCTTATTGAATATAAAAAGAAAAATAAGATGAATAAGGATCTAGGTGACCAAAATCAAACTAACATTAGATTTATCACTACATACAGTGAGAACCATAGGGATATCCAAAAAATCTTAAATAAACATTGGAGTATCTTATTAAAAGACCCTATATTAGGCTCATGTATAGGTAATAAACCTCAGTGTGTCTATAAGAGGAACCACAATTTAAAAAATATGTTAGCACCAAGCAAACTAAGAGAACACCGTCCACTAAAAGATAATAGTAATATGTGGTTATCATTGAGGAAAGGATTGATTAAATGTAGAAAAAAAGATTGCAGTACTTGCCCATATGTTAATAATGAAGATGTTTTTTATAATTATAATAAAACTAAAACTTTTAAATGTAGAAATAGTTGTACATGTGACAGCACCTATGTAGTCTATCAAATTACCTGTAAATGTGAAAAAATCTACATTGGTAGAACAAAAAGAAAGTTGAAATATAGGATATCAGAACATATAAGGAATATAGAAAATGCCTTTGAAAACCATAGTGTCTCAGAACACTTTAGAATTGCACATAACAGCAATCCTGAAGGTCTAACTGTTAAAGTTTTGGAATGGGTAGCCCCGAACAAACTTGATCATAATAGATTATTAAGATTAAGAAAGAGAGAGACATACTGGATTTATACCCTTAAAAGCCTACATCCAGATGGTCTAAACATTGACTTAGATATTCAGGCATTCCTACTATAAAGTGCCATATTCTATAGGCCACTGTACTACATAAAAGATGAGGTTTAGTGTGTATATATGTTTTCACATTAATCTACAGTGCTAAACTGAATCATTATGCACTATTATGTGTATGGTTTATACATATAAAAAATAGTTTTTTTTTTGTTGTTCTTCTTTTTTAGATTTTCAGACTTTATTATATTGTATATATCCATTATTCGATGTGTTTTTTATATATAAAAAAAATTTCCTAATGTTTTTAAAAAAATTTTTTTTAACATTAGACATTAATTTTAATCATATAAATTATGTATATGAAGCCAAGCAAGATATAACTTTATTTAATCTTTCCATATTATGAATACATTAGAAAAATAGGGTATTTAGGATACACTTTTGAATAATTTTTTAAAATATTCAAAATATTTAATATATGAAATCAAATAGTCAATATTATTCATAATTTGATTTTTATGTGTTATTTTGAATTTTTGTTTTAAAAGTGTTGTTCTCTAGTTTATAATATAAGGAGACCAGACTTTCATACACAGATATTTATTTTATATTATGTGACAGTAATTACTGTGTGATCCCCTCTCTGTACTGCACTGCAGTATATGTAGGTACCATATATACAGCTATATATATAATATAAGGAGACCAGACTCTCATACACAGATATTTATTTTATATTATGTGACAGTAATTACTGTGTGATCCCCTCTCTGTACTGTACTGCAGCATATGTAGGTACCATATATACAGCTGTATATATAATATAAGGAGACCAGACTCTCATACACAGATATTTATTTTATATTATGTGACAGTAATTACTGTGTGATCCCCTCTCTGTACTGCAGCATATGTAGGTGCCATATACACAGCTATATATATATAATATAAGGAGACCAGACTCTCATACACAGATATTTATTTTATATTATGTGACAGTAATTACTGTGTGATCCCCTCTCTGTACTGTACTGCAGCATATGTAGGTACCATATATACAGCTATATATATAATATAAGGAGACCAGACTCTCATACACAGATATTTATTTTATATCATGTGACAGTAAATACTGTGTGATCCCCTCTCTGTACTGTGCTGCAGCATATGTAGGTACCATATATACAGCTATATATATAATATAAGGAGACCAGACTCTCATACACAGATATTTATTTTATATTATGTGACAGTAATTACTGTGTGATCCCCTCTCTGTACTGCGCTGCAGCATATGTAGGTACCATATATACACCTATATATATATATAATATAAGGAGACCAGACTCTCATACACAGATATTTATTTTATATTATGTGACAGTAATTACTGTGTGATCCCCTCTCTGTACTGTGCTGCAGCTTATGTAGGTACCATATATACAGCTATATATATAATATAAGGAGACCAGACTCTCATACACAGATATTTATTTTATATTATGTGACAGTAATTACTGTGTGATCCCCTCTCTGTACTGCGCTGCAGCATATGTAGGTACCATATATATACCTATATATATATATAATATAAGGAGACCAGACTCTCATACACAGATATTTATATTATATTATGTGACAGTAATTACTGTGTGATCCCCTCTCTGTGCTGTACTGCAGCATATGTAGGTACCATATATACAGCTATATATATAATATAAGGAGACCAGACTCTAATACACAGATATTTATTTTATATTATGTGACAGTAATTACTGTGTGATCCCCTCTCTGTACTGTGCTGCAGCATATGTAGGTACCATATATACAGCTATATATATAATAATATAAGGAGACCAGACTCTCATACACAGATATTTATTTTATATTATGTGACAGTAATTACTGTGTGATCCCCTCTCTGTACTGCACTGCAGCATATGTAGGTACCATATATACAGCTATATATATAATATAAGGAGACCAGACTCTCATACACAGATATTTATATTATATTATGTGACAGTAATTACTGTGTGATCCCCTCTCTGTGCTGTACTGCAGCATATGTAGGTACCATATATACAGCTATATATATAATATAAGGAGACCAGACTCTAATACACAGATATTTATTTTATATTATGTGACAGTAATTACTGTGTGATCCCCTCTCTGTACTGTGCTGCAGCATATGTAGGTACCATATATACAGCTATATATATAATAATATAAGGAGACCAGACTCTCATACACAGATATTTATTTTATATTATGTGACAGTAATTACTGTGTGATCCCCTCTCTGTACTGCACTGCAGCATATGTAGGTACCATATATACAGCTATATATATATAATATAAGGAGACCAGACTCTCATACACAGATATTTATTTTATATTATGTGGCAGTAATTAATGTGTGATCCCCTCTCTGTACTGTGCTGCAGCATATGTAGGTACCATATATACAGCTATATATATATATAATATAAGGAGACCAGACTCTCATACACAGATATTTATTTTATATTATGTAACAGTAATTACTGTGTGATCCCCTCTCTGTACTGTGCTGCAGCATATGTAGGTACCATATATACAACTATATATATAATATAAGGAGACCAGACTCTCATACACAGATATTTATTTTATATTATGTGACAGTAATTACTGTGTGATCCCCTCTCTGTACTGTGCTGCAGCATATGTAGGTACCATAAATACAGCTATATATATAATATAAGGAGACCAGACTTTCATACACAGATATTTATTTTATATTATGTGACAGTAATTACTGTGTGATCCCCTCTCTGTACTGCAGCATATGTAGGTATCATATATACAGCTATATATATATAATATAAGGAGACCAGTCTCTCATACACAGATATTTAGTTTATATTATGTGACAGTAATTACTGTGTGATCCCCCCTCTGTACTGCGCTGCAGCATATGTAGGTACCATATATACAGCTATATATATAATAATATAAGGAGACCAGACTCTCATACACAGATATTTATTTTATATTATGTGACAGTAATTACTGTGTGATCCCCTCTCTGTACTGTACTGCAGCATATGTAGGTACCATATATACAGCTATATATATAATATAAGGAGACCAGACTCTCATACACAGATATTTATTTTATATTATGTGACAGTAAGTACTGTGTGATCCCCTCTCTGTACTGCAGCATATGTAGGTACCATATATACAGCTATACAGGTATACCTCACTTTACAGCACTTCACTTTACAGCGCTTCGCTAATACAGCGCTTTGTGGAGCTGAAGTTCAACTTCCAAGAATTTTGAAACAGTGCTGTAATCATCGTGAGAATGCGAGAAAAGTGACTGGCACCATTTTGCTATGCACAGTTCACCCATTTTACAGCATTACAGTGCAATCTGTGTCTCAGTGTTATAGTTTGACAAGTTTTACTACAGTAATTGTCTCTATTTTACAGGTACAGTATTTATTGAATACTGTGCTGTGCGAGTGTTAAACTAAACATAGCACTATTGCACTCCTAATATATGTTAGTTCAAACATGTTTTCACATTTTTAAACACACTGGCAAGTGAAAAGAAAGCTAAAACTGCCTTGTTTCACTTTAAGGCGGTTTTCACTTTACAGCGAGGCTCCGGTCCCTAATCCGCTGTATGAGCGGGGTATACCTGTATATATAATATAAGGAGACCAGACTCTCATACACAGATATTTATTTTATATTATGTGACAGTAATTACTGTGTGATCCCCCTCTGTACTGTGCTGCAGCATATGTAGGTACCATATATACAGCTATATATAATAATATAAGGAGACCAGACTCTCATACACAGATATTTATTTTATATTATGTGACAGTAATTACTGTGTGATCCCCTCTCTGTACTGTATTGCAGCATATGTAGGTACCATATATACAGCTATATATATAATATAAGGAGACCAGACTCTCATACACAGATATTTATTTTATATCATGTGACAGTAATTACTGTGTGATCCCCTCTCTGTACTGTGCTGCAGCATATGTAGGTACCATATATACAGCTATATATATATAATATAAGGAGACCAGATTCTCATACACAGATATTTATTTTATATTATGTGACAGTAATTACTGTGTGATCCCCTCTCTGTACTGTACTGCAGCATATGTAGGTACCATATATACAGCTATATATATATAATATAAGGAGACCAGACTCTCATACACAGATATTTATTTTATATTATGTGACAGTAATTACTGTGTGATCCCCTCTCTGTACTGCACTGCAGCATATGTAGGTACCATATATACAGCTATATATAATAATATAAGGAGACCAGACTCTCATACACAGATATTTATTTTATATTATGTGACAGTAATTACTGTGTGGTCCCCTCTCTGTACTGTACTGCAGCATATGTAGGTACCATATATACAGCTATATATATAATATAAGGAGACCAGACTCTCATACACAGATATTTATTTTATATTATGTGACAGTAATTACTGTGTGATCCCCTCTCTGTACTGTACTGCAGCATATGTAGGTACCATATATACAGCTATATATATAATATAAGGAGACCAGACTCTCATACACAGATATTTATTTTATATCATGTGACAGTAAATACTGTGTGATCCCCTCTCTGTACTGCGCTGCAGCATATGTAGGTACCATATATACAGCTATATATATAATATAAGGAGACCAGACTCTAATACACAGATATTTATTTTATATTATGTGACAGTAATTACTGTGTGATCCCCTCTCTGTACTGCGCTGCAGCATATGTAGGTACCATATATACACCTATATATATATAATATAAGGAGACCAGACTCTCATATACAGATATTTATTTTATATTATGTGACAGTAATTACTGTGTGATCCCCTCTCTGTACTGCGCTACTTCATATGTAGGTACCATATATACAGCTATATATATAATATAAGGAGACCAGACTCTCATACACAGATATTTATTTTATATTATGTGACAGTAATTACTGTGTGATCCCCTCTCTGTACTGTACTGCAGCATATGTAGGTACCATATATACAGCTATATATATAATATAAGGAGACCAGACTCTAATACACAGATATTTATTTTATATTATGTGACAGTAATTACTGTGTGGTCCCCTCTCTGTACTGTACTGCAGCATATGTAGGTACCATATATACAGCTATATATATAATATAAGGAGACCAGACTCTCATACACAGATATTTATTTTATATTATGTGACAGTAATTACTGTGTGATCCCCTCTCTGTACTGTACTGCAGCATATGTAGGTACCATATATACAGCTATATATATAATATAAGGAGACCAGACTCTCATATACAGATATTTATTTTATATTATGTGACAGTAATTACTGTGTGATCCCCTCTCTGTACTGCGCTACTTCATATGTAGGTACCATATATACAGCTATATATATAATATAAGGAGACCAGACTCTCATACACAGATATTTATTTTATATTATGTGACAGTAATTACTGTGTGATCCCCTCTCTGTACTGTACTGCAGCATATGTAGGTACCATATATACAGCTATATATATAAATAATATAAGGAGACCAGACTCTCATACACAGATATTTATTTTATATTATGTGACAGTAATTACTGTGTGATCCCCTCTCTGTACTGTGCTGCAGTATATGTAGGTACCATATATACAGCTATATATATAATATAAGGAGACCAGACTCTCATACACAGATATTTATTTTATATTATGTGACAGTAATTACTGTGTGATCCCTCTCTGTACTGTGCTGCAGCATATGTAGGTACCACATATACAGCTATATATATATATAATATAAAGAGACCAGACTCTCATACACAGATATTTATTTTATATTATGTGACAGTAATTACTGTGTGATCCCCTCTCTGTACTGCGCTGCAGCATATGTAGGTACCATATATACAGCTATATATATAATATAAGGAGACCAGACTCTCATACACAGATATTTATTTTATATTATGTGACAGTAATTACTGTGTGATCCCCTCTCTGTACTGTGCTGCAGCCTATGTAGGTACCGTATATACAGCTATATATATAATATAAGGAGACCAGACTCTCATACACAGATATTTATTTTATATTATGTGACAGTAATTACTGTGTGATCCCCTCTCTGTACTGCACTGCAGCATATGTAGGTACCATATATACAGCTATATATAATAATATAAGGAGACCAGACTCTCATACACAGATATTTATTTTATATTATGTGACAGTAATTACTGTGTGATCCCCTCTCTGTACTGCGCTGCAGCATATGTAGATACCATATATACAGCTATATATAATAATATAAGGAGACCAGACTCTCATACACAGATATTTATTTTACATTATGTGACAGTAATTACTGTGTGATCCCCTCTCTGTACTGCACTGCAGCATATGTAGGTACCATATATACAGATATATATAATAATATAAGGAGACCAGACTCTCATACACAGATATTTATTTTATATTCTGTGACAGTAATTACTGTGTGATCCCCTCTGTACTGTGCTGCAGTATATGTAGGTACCATATATACAGCTATATATATAATATAAGGAGACCAGACTTTCATATAGAGATAATTATTTTATATTATGTGACAGTAATTACTGTGTGATCCCCTCTCTGTACTGCACTGCAGCATATGTAGGTACCATATATACAGCTATATATATAATATAAAGAGACCAGACTCTCATACACAGATATTTATTTTATATTATGTGACAGTAATTACTGTGTGATCCCCTCTCTGTACTGTGCTGCAGCATATGTAGGTACCATATATACAGCTATATACATAATATAAAGAGACCAGACTCTCATACACAGATATTTATTTTATATTATGTGACAGTAATTACTGTGTGATCCCCTCTCTGTACTGCACTGCAGCATATGTAGGTACCATATATACAGCTATATATATAATATAAGGAGACCAGACTCTCATGGACAGATATTTATTTTATATTACGTGACGGTAATTACTGTGTGATCCCCTCTCTGTACTGCGCTGCAGCATATGTAGGTACCATATATACAGCTATATATATATATATATATAATATAAGGAGACCAGACTCACATACACAGATATTTATTTTATATTATGTGACAGTAATTACTGTGTGATCCCCTCTCTGTACTGCACTGCAGCATATGTAGGTACCATATATACAGCTATATATATATAATATAAGGAGACCAGACTTTCATACACAGATATTTATTTTATATTATGTGACAGTAATTATTGTGTAATCCCCTCTCTGTACTGTAGCATATATAGGTACTATATATACAGCTATATATATATATAATATAAGGAGACCAGACTCTCATACAGATATTTATTTTATATTATGTGACAGTAATTACTGTGTGATCCCCTCTCTGTACTGTGCTGCAGCATATGTAGGTACCATATATACAGCTATATATATAATATAAGGAGACCAGACTCTCATACACAGATATTTATTTTATATTATGTGACAGTAATTACTGTGTGATCCCCTCTCTGTACTGTGCTGCAGAATATGTAGGTACTATATATAGAGCTATATATATAATATAAGGAGACCAGACTCATACACAGATATTTATTTTATATTATGTGACAGTAATTACTGTGTGATCCCCTCTCTTTACTACACTGCAGCATATGTAGGTACCATATATACAGCTATATATATAATATAAGGAGACCAGACTCTCATACACAGATATTTATTTTATATTATGTGACAGTAATTACTGTGTGATCCCCTCTCTGTACTGTGCTGCAGCATATGTAGGTTCCATATATACAGCTATATATAATAATATAAGGAGACCAGACTCTCATACACAGATATTTATTTTATATTATGTGACAGTAATTACTGTGTGATCCCCTCTCTGTACTGTACTGCAGCATATGTAGGTACCATATATACAGTTATATATATAATATAAGGAGACCAGACTCTCATACACAGATATTTATTTTATATTATGTGACAGTAATTACTGTGTGATCCCCTCTCTGTACTGTGCTGCAGCATATGTAGGTACCATATATACAGATATATATAATAATATAAGGATACCAGAATCTCATACACAGATATTTATTTTATATTATGTGACAGTAATTACTGTGTGATCCCCTCTCTGTACTGTGCTGCAGCATATGTAGGTACCATATATACAGCTATATATAATATAAGGAGACCAGACTCTCATACACAGATATTTATTTTATATTATGTGACAGTAATTACTGTGTGATCCCCTCTCTGTACTGTGCTGCAGCATATGTAGGTACTATATATACAGCTATATATATAATATAAGGAGACCAGACTCATACACAGATATTTATTTTATATTATGTGACAGTAATTACTGTATGATCCCCTCTCTTTACTGCACTGCAGCATATGTAGGTACCATTTATACAGCTATATATATATATAATATAAGGAGACCAGACTCTCATACACAGATATTTATTTTATATTATGTGACAGTAATTACTGTGTGATTCTCTCTGTACTACGCTGCAGCATATGTAGGTACCATATATACAGCTACATATATAATATAAGGAGACCAGACTGTCATGCACAGATATTTATTTTATATTATGTGACAGTAATTACTGTGTGATCCCGTCTCTGTACTGTACTGCAGCATATGTAGGTACCATATATACAGCTATATATATAATATAAGGAGACCAGACTCTCATACACAGATATTTATTTTATATTATGTGACAGTAATTACTGTGTGATCCCCTCTCTGTACTGTACTGCATCATATGTAGGTACCATATATACAGCTATATATATATAATATAAGGAGACCAGACTCTCATACACAGATATTTATTTTATATTATGTGACAGTAATTACTGTGTGATCCCCTCTCTGTACTGTACTGCAGCATATGTAGGTACCATATATACAGCTATATATATATATAAGGAGACCAGGCTCTCATACACAAATATTTATTTTATATTATGTGACAGTAATTACTGTGTGATCCCCTCTCTGTACTGTGCTGCAGCATATGTAGGTACCATATATACAGATATATATAATAATATAAGGAGACCAGACTCTCATACACATATATTTATTTTATATTATGTGACAGTAATTACTGTGTGATCTCCTCTCTGTACTGTGCTGCAGCATATGTAGGTACCAAATATACAGCTATATATATAATATAAGGAGACCAGACTCTCATACACAGATATTTATTTTATATTATGTGACAGTAATTACTGTGTGATCCCCTCTCTGTACTGTACTGCAGCATATGTAGGTACCATATATACAGCTATATATATAATATAAGGAGACCAGACTCATACACAGATATTTATTTTATATTATGTGACAGTAATTACTGTGTGATCCCCTCTCTGTACTGCACTGCAGCATATGTACGTACCATATATACAGCCATATATATATAATATAAGGAGACCAGACTCTCATACACTGATATTTATTTTATATTATGTGACAGTAATTACTGTGTGATTCTCTCTGTACTGCGCTGCAGCATATGTAGGTACCATATATACAGCTACATATATAATATAAGGAGACCATACTCTCATGACCAGATATTTATTTTATATTATGTGACAGTAATTACTGTGTGATCCCCTCTCTGTACTGCGCTGCAGCATATGTAGGTACCATATATACAGCTATATATATAATATAAGGAGACCAGACTCTAATACACAAATATTTATTTTATATTATGTGACAGTAATTACTGTGTGATCCCCTCTCTGTACTGTGCTGCAGCATATGTAGGTACCATATATACAGATACTTATAATAATATAAGGAGACCAGACTCTCATACACAGATATTTATTTTATATTATGTGACAGTAATTACTGTGTGATCCCCTCTCTGTACTGTGCTGCAGCATATGTAGGTACCAAATATACAGCTATATATATAATATAAGGAGACCAGAGTCTCATACACAGATGTTTATTTTATATTATGTGACAGTAATTACTATGTGATCCCCTCTCTGCACTGCGCTGCAGCATATGTAGGTACCATATATACAGCTATATATATAATATAAGGAGACCTGACTCTCATACACAGATATTTATTTTATATTATGTGACAGTAATTACTGTGTGATTCCCTCTCTGTACTGCACTGCAGCACATGTAGGTACCATATATACAGCTATATATATAATAAAAGGAGACCAGACTCTCATACACAGATATTTATTTTATATTATGTGACAGTAATTACTGTGTGATCCCCTCTCTGTACTGTGCTGCAGCATATGTAGGTACCATATACAGGGAGTGCAGAATTATTAGGCAAGTTGTATTTTTGAGGATTAATTTTATTATTGAACAATAACCATGTTCTCAATGAACCCAAAAAACTCATTAATATCAAAGCTGAATATTTTTGGAAGTAGTTTTTAGTTTGTTTTTAGTTTTAGCTATTTTAGGGGGATATCTGTGTGTGCAGGTGACTATTACTGTGCATAATTATTAGGCAACTTAACAAAAAACAAATATATACCCATTTCAATTATTTATTTTTACCAGTGAAACCAATATAACATCTCAACATTCACAAATATACATTTCTGACATTCAAAAACAAAACAAAAACAAATCAGTGACCAATATAGCCACCTTTCTTTGCAAGGACACTCAAAAGCCTGCCATCCATGGATTCTGTCAGTGTTTTGATCTGTTCACCATCAACATTGCGTGCAGCAGCAACCACAGCCTCCCAGACACTGTTCAGAGAGGTGTACTGTTTTCCCTCCTTGTAAATCTCACATTTGATGATGGACCACAGGTTCTCAATGGGGTTCAGATCAGGTGAACAAGGAGGCCATGTCATTAGATTTTCTTCTTTTATACCCTTTCTTGCCAGCCACGCTGTGGAGTACTTGGACGCGTGTGATGGAGCATTGTCCTGCATGAAAATCATGTTTTTCTTGAAGGATGCAGACTTCTTCCTGTACCACTGCTTGAAGAAGGTGTCTTCCAGAAACTGGCAGTAGGACTGGGAGTTGAGCTTGACTCCATCCTCAACCCGAAAAGGCCCCACAAGCTCATCTTTGATGATACCAGCCCAAACCAGTACTCCACCTCCACCTTGCTGGCGTCTGAGTCGGACTGGAGCTCTCTGCCCTTTACCAATCCAGCCACGGGCCCATCCATCTGGCCCATCAAGACTCACTCTCATTTCATCAGTCCATAAAACCTTAGAAAAATCAGTCTTGAGATATTTCTTGGCCCAGTCTTGACGTTTCAGCTTGTGTGTCTTGTTCAGTGGTGGTCGTCTTTCAGCCTTTCTTACCTTGGCCATGTCTCTGAGTATTGCACACCTTGTGCTTTTGGGCACTCCAGTGATGTTGCAGCTCTGAAATATGGCCAAACTGGTGGCAAGTGACATCTTGGCAGCTGCACGCTTGACTTTTCTCAGTTCATGGGCAGTTATTTTGCGCCTTGGTTTTTCCACACGCTTCTTGCGACCCTGTTGACTATTTTGAATGAAACGCTTGATTGTTCGATGATCACGCTTCAGAAGCTTTGCAATTTTAAGAGTGCTGCATCCCTCTGCAAGATATCTCACTATTTTTGACTTTTCTGAGCCTGTCAAGTCCTTCTTTTGACCTATTTTGCCAAAGGAAAGGAAGTTGCCTAATAATTATGCACACCTGATATAGGGTGTTGATGTCATTAGACCACACCCCTTCTCATTACAGAGATGCACATCACCTAATATGCTTAATTGGTAGTAGGCTTTCGAGCCTATACAGCTTGGAGTAAGACAACATGCATAAAGAGGATGATGTGGTCAAAATATTCATTTGCCTAATAATTCTGCACTCCCTGTATACAGTTAAATATATATAAGGAGACCAGACTCTCATACACAGATATTTATTTTATATTATGTGACAGTAATTACTGTGTGAACCCCTCTCTGTACTGCGCTGCAGCATATGTAGGTACCATATATACAGCTATATATATATATATAATATAAGGAGACCAGACTCTCATACACAGATATTTATTTTATATTATGTGACAGTAATTACTGTGTGATCCCCTCTCTGTACTGTGCTGCAGCATATGTAGCTACCATATATACAGCTATATATAGTAATATAAGGAGACCAGACTCTCATACACATATATTTATTTTATATTATGTGACAGTAATTACTGTGTGATCCCCTCTCTGTACTGCACTGCAGCATATGTAGGTACCTATATACAGCTATATATATAATATAAGGAGAGCAGACTCTCATACACAGATATTTATTTTATATTATGTGACAGTAATTACTGTGTGATCTCCTCTCTGTACTGTGCTGCAGCATATGTAGGTACCATATATACAGCTATATATATAATATAAGGAGACTAGACTCTCATACACAGATATTTATTTTATATCATGTGACAGTAATTACTGTGTGATCCCCTCTCTGTACTGTGCTGCAGCATATGTAGGTACCATATATACAGCTATATATATATATATAATATAAGGAGACCAGACTCTCATACACAGATATTTATTTTATGTTATGTGACAGTAATTACTGTGTGATCCCCTCTCTGTACTGTACTGCAGCATATGTAGGTACCAAATATACAGCTATATATATAAGGAGACCAGACTCTCATACAGAGATATTTATTTTATATTATGTGACAGTAATTTCTGTGTGATCCCCTCTCTGTACTGCACTGCAGCATATGTAGGTACCATATATACAGCTATATATATATAATATAAGGAGACCAGACTCTCATACACATATTTATTTTATATTATGTGACAGTAATTACTGTGTGATCCCCTCTCTGTACTGTGCTGCAGCATATGTAGGTACCATATATACAGCTATATATAATAATATAAGGAGACCAGACTCTCATACACAGATATTTATTTTATATTATGTGACAGTAATTACTGTGTGATCCCCTCTCTGTACTGTGCTGCAGCATATGTAGGTAGTGGGTACCATATATACAGCTATATATAATAATATAAGGAGACCAGACTTTCATACACAGATATTTATTTTATATTATGTAAAAGTAATTACTGTGTAATCCCCTCTCTGTACTGCACTGCAGCATATGTAGGTACCATATATACAGCTATATATATATAATATAAGTAGACCTGACTCTCATACACAGATATTTATTTTATATCATGTGACAGTAATTACTGTGTGATCCCCTCTCTGTACTGTACTGCAGCATATGTAGGTACCATATATACAGGTATATATATAATATAATGAGACCAGACTCTCATATACAGATATTTATTTTATATTATGTGACAGTAATTACTGTGTGATCCCCTCTCTGTATTACGCTGCAGCATATGTAGGTACCATATATACAGCTATATATATAATATAAGGAGACCAGACTCTCATACACAGATATTTATTTTATATTATGTGACAGTAATTACTGTGTGATCCCCTCTCTGTACTGCGCTGCAGCATATGTAGGTACCATATATACAGCTATATATATAATATAAAGAGACAAGACTCTTATACACAGATATTTATTTTATATTATGTGACAGTAATTACTGTGTGATCCCCTCTCTGTACTGTGCTGCAGCATATGTAGGTACCATATACACAGCTATATATATAATATAAGGAGATCAGACTCTCATGCACAGATATTTATTTTATATTATGTGACAGTAATTACTGTGTGATCCCCTCTCTGTACTGTACTGCAGCATATGTAGGTACCATATATACAGCTATATATATATAATAATATAAGGAGACCAGACTCTCATACACAGATATTTATTTTATATTATGTGACAGTAATTACTGTGTGATCCCCTCTCTATACTGTACTGCAACATATGTAGGTACTAGGTGCCCGATCCGATATGCAGCGTCGCCCGCAAAAGCCGGCGACGCCAAATATTGCACTGGCTTGGTATCCTATGTAAGGCGTAACATAGAAGTTACGCTCGTATATTACACCCTTCGGCCGTAGTTTTTTGGCCCATAGAATTATATACCAAACTCACGCAGTTTGGTATCCAATATACAGCGTAAGGACTTACGTGGCGAAAATGGAGAAATCTTACTCCATTTTCACCTCGCCACAAAATGCAGGCGTAGCAAGCCTTGCGCTGAGTATTGGAGCCCCGTAACTCCCTAAACTGCCTGCAAAATAAAACCTAACACCTAACGCATGCGCAATGTCTATTTACCTGTCAACCGCAATCCCCCACCGCAATCCCTAATAAAGTGTTTAACCCCTAAACCGCCACTCCCGGACCCCGCCGCCACCTACATTATATGTATTACCCCCTAATCTGACCCCCCTACACCGCCGCCACCTATATTATATGCATTAACCCCTAATCTGAGCCCCCTACACCGCCGCCACCTATATTAACTATATTACCCCCTAATCTGAGCCCCCTACACCGCCACCACCTATATTATATGTCCAGACACATCACAAGATAGAGGGGGTAAACCCAGCTAATTATGACATGCTGGAATTGGTGACTGAAATAGCTAAAATGGTTACACCCCAATTCAATCTAGTTAAACAGGAAATCAAACAAGAAATGAATGATTTACCAAATGAGGTGAGACAATTTCAGGAGACCAGACTCTCATACACAGATATTTATTTTATATTATGTGACAGTAATTACTGTGTGATCCCCTCTCTGTACTGTGCTGCAGCATATGTAGGTACCATATATACAGCTATATATATAATATAAGGAGACCAGACTCTCATACAGAGGTATTTATTTTATATTATGTGACAGTAATTACTGTGTGATCCCCTCTCTGTACTGCAGCATATGTAGGTACCATATATACAGCTATATATATAATATAAGGAGACCAGACTCTCATACACAGATATCTATTTTATATTATGTGACAGTAATTACTGTGTGATCCCCTCTCTGTATTGTGCTGCAGCATATGTAGGTACCATATATACAATATAAGGAGACCAGACTCTCATACACAGATATTTATTTTATATTATGTGACAGTAATTACTGTGTGATCCCCTCTCTGTACTGCGCTGCAGCATATGTAGGTACTATATATACAGCTATATATATAATATAAGGAGACCAGACTCTCATACACAGATATTTATTTTATATTATGTGACAGTAATTACTGTGTGATCCCCTCTCTGTACTGCGCTGCAGCATATGTAGGTACCATATATACAGCTATATATATAATATAAGGAGACCAGACTCTCATACACAGATATTTATTTTATATTATGTGACAGTAATTACTGTGTGATCCCCTCTCTGTACTGTGCTGCAGCATATGTAGGTACCATATATACAGTTATATATATAATATAAGGAGACCAGACTCTCATATACAGATATTTATTTTATATTATGTGACAGTAATTACTGTGTGATCCCCGCTCTGTACTGCGCTGCAGCATATGTAGGTACCATATATACAGCTATATATATAATATAAGGAGACCAGACTCATACACAGATATTTATTTTATATTATGTGACAGTAATTACTGTGTGATCCCCTCTCTGTACTGTGCTGCAGCTTATGTAGGTTCTATATATACAGCTATATATATATATATAATATAAGGAGACATGACTCTCATACACAGATATTTATTTTATATTATGTGACAGTAATTACTGTGTGATCCCCTCTCTGTACTGTGCTGCAGCATATGTAGGTACCATATATACAGCTATATATATAATATAAGGAGACCAGACTCTCATACACAGATATTTATTTTATATTATGTGACAGTAATTACTGTGTGATCCAATCTCTGTACTGTGCTGCAGCATATGTAGGTACCATATATACAGCTATATATATATAATATAAGGAGACCAGACTTTCATACACAGATATTTATATTATATTATGTGACAGTAATTACTGTGTGATCCCCTCTCTGTACTGCGCTGCAGCATATGTAGGTACCATATATACAGCTATATATAATATAAGGAGACCAGACTCTCATACACAGATATTTATTTTATATTATGTGACAGTAATTACTGTGTGATCCCCTCTCTGTACTGTACTGCAGCATATGTAGGTACCATATATACAGCTATATATAATAATATAAGGAGACCAGACTCTCATACACAGATATTTAGTTTATATTATGTGACAGTAATTACTGTGTGGTCCCCTCTCTGTACTGTGCTGCAGCATATGTAGGTACCATATATACAGCTATATATATAATATAAGGAGACCAGACTCTCATACACAGATATTTATTTTATATTATGTGACAGTAATTACTGTGTGATCCCCTCTCTGTACTGCGCTGCAGCATATGTAGGTACCATATATACAGCTATATATTTAATATAAGGAGACCAGACTCTCATACACAGATATTTATTTTATATTATGTGACAGTAATTACTGTGTGATCCCCTCTCTGTACTACGCTGCAGCATATGTAGGTAACATATATACAGCTATATATATAATATAAAGAGACCAGACTCTCATACACAGATATTTATTTTATATTATGTGACAGTAATCACTGTGTGATCCCCTCTCTGTACTGCGCTGCAGCATATGTAGGTACCATATATACAGCTATATATATAATATAAGGAGACCAGACTCTCATACACAGATATTTATTTTATATTATGTGACAGTAATTATTGTGTGATCCCCTCTCTGTACTGTGCTGCAGCATATGTAAGTACCATATATACAGCTATATATATAATATAAGGAGACCAGACTCTCATACACAGATATTTATTTTATATTATGTGACAGTAATTACTGTGTGATCCCCTCTCTGTACTGCGCTGCAGCATATGTAGGTACCATATATACAGCTATATATATATAATATAAGGAGACCAGACTCTCATACACAGATATTTATTTTATATTATGTGACAGTAATTACTGTGTTATCCCCTCTCTGTATTGCGCTGCAGCATATGTAGGTACCATATATAAAAATCTATATATATAATATAAGGAGACCAGACTCTCATA
Organism: Bombina bombina; assembly: GCF_027579735.1. Classification (NCBI taxonomy): domain Eukaryota; kingdom Metazoa; phylum Chordata; class Amphibia; order Anura; family Bombinatoridae; genus Bombina; species Bombina bombina. The sequence goes on along the minus strand of NC_069505.1, from coordinate 635,699,577 downwards.
CACAGATATTTATTTTATATTATGTGACAGTAATTACTGTGTGATCCCCTCTCTGTACTACGCTGCAGCATATGTAGGTACCATATATACAGCTATATATATAATATAAGGAGACCAGACTCTCATACACAGATATTTATTTTATGTTATGTGACAGTAATTACTGTGTGATCCCCTCTCTGTACTCTGCTGCAGCATATGTAGGTACCATATATACAGCTATATATATAATATAAGGAGATCAGACTCTCATACACAGATATTTATTTTATATTATGTGACAGTAATTACTGTGTGATTCCCCTCTCTGTACTGCGCTGCAGCATATGTAGGTACCATATATACAGCTATATATATAATATAAGGAGACCAGACTCTCATACACAGATATTTATTTTATATTATGTGACAGTAATTACTGTGTGATCCCCTCTCTGTACTGCGCTACAGCATATGTAGGTACCATATATACAGCTATATATATAATATAAAGAGACCAGACTCTCATACACAGATATTTATTTTATATTATGTGACAGTAATCACTGTGTGATCCCCTCTCTGTACTGCGCTGCAGCATATGTAGGTACCATATATACAGCTATATATATAATATAAGGAGACCAGACTCTCATACACAGATATTTATATTATATTATGTGACAGTAATTACTGTGTTATCCCCTCTCTGTATTGCGCTGCAGCATATGTAGGTACCATATATAAAAATCTATATATATAATATAAGGAGACCAGACTCTCATACACAGATATTTATTTTATATTATGTGACAGTAATTACTGTGTGATCCCCTCTCTGTACTACGCTGCAGCATATGTAGGTACCATATATACAGCTATATATATATAATATAAGGAGACCAGACTCTCATACACAGATATTTATTTTATGTTATGTGACAGTAATTACTGTGTGATCCCCTCTCTGTACTCTGCTGCAGCATATGTAGGTACCATATATACAGCTATATATATAATATAAGGAGATCAGACTCTCATACACAGATATTTATTTTATATTATGTGACAGTAATTACTGTGTGATTCCCTCTCTGTACTGCAGCATATGTAGGTACCATATATACAGCTATATATATAATATAAGGAGACCAGACTCTCATACACAGATATTTATTTTATATTATGTGACAGTAATTACTGTGTGATCCCCTCTCTGTACTGTGCTGCAGCATATGTAGGTACCATATATACAGCTATATATATAATATGAGACCAGACTCTCATACACAGATATTTATTTCATGTTATGTGACACTAATTACTGTGTGATCCCCTCTCTGTACTCTGCTGCAGCATATGTAGGTACCATATATACAGCTATATATATAATATAAGGAGATCAGACTCTCATACACAGATATTTATTTTATATTATGTGACAGTAATTACTGTGTGATTCCCCTCTCTGTACTGCGCTGCAGCATATGTAGGTACCATATATACAGCTATATATATAATATAAGGAGACCAGACTCTCATACACAGATATTTATTTTATATTATGTGACAGTAATTACTGTGTGATCCCCTCTCTGTACTGTGCTGCAGCATATGTAGGTACCATATATACAGCTATATATATAATATGAGACCAGACTCTCATACACAGATATTTATTTTATATTATGTGACAGTAATTACTGTGTGATCCCCTCTCTGTACTGTAGCATATGTAGGTACTATATATACAGCTATATATATATATATATATATATATATATATATATATATATAAGGAGACCAGACTCTCATACACAGATATTTATTTTATATTATGTGACAGTAATGACTGTGTGATCCCCTCTCTGTACTGCGCTGCAGCATATGTAGGTACCATATATACAGCTATAAATATAATATAAGGAGACCAGACTCTAATACACAGATATTTATTTTATATTATGTGACAGTAATTACTCTTTGTGATCCACCTATATTAAATTTATTGCCCCCTAATATGATCCCTCTACACCGCCGCCACCTATTTTAAATATAGTAACCCCTAATCTAATCCCCCTACACCGCCGCCACGTATTTTAAATATAGTAACCCCTAATCTAATCCCCCTACACCGCCGCCACGTATTTTAAATATAGTAACCCCTAATCTAAGTTGAAATAATTTTTATTAAGTTTTACATAATACAAACAATGAAAAAAAGGGGGAAAAGAAAAAAAAAAAAAAAAAAAAAGGGGGAGAAAAATTATTAGGATAATCTGGTATATAACATCAATTTGTAAATGAACCCATTTACCATAATATATTGAAAAAAAAAAAAAGAAGAGGATAAACCATGTACCAACACATCGATGGATAATCTTTATGCAACCAGCTTCAACAAGTGTGTCAGTATTTAGATCTATTGATATGTCAATTGACTATACCTCTTACTTTCTAAATCCCTGAATATAACAATGGTTAACATTTAAAAATAACAGATTGGTAGATTTAAGCGCAATGGGCAAATATTAGCTTAACCTCAAGGTACAGGTCATCACCTGTCCTCAAAAAAGATTATACTACGAAAAAGAAGAGAAGAAGAAAGAAAGGAAGAAAGAAAAGAAAAAGAGAAAGAACTGTATCAGATGCTTGTTTAAGTATCTCCTTCACATTGGGGTCCCCCATCGAGCCGATGAGACTTGCTTAGGTGGGCGTGTACCTAGAACTGTCTGTATAGTCTTATCTTATACAACATACAGACCGCTTATTTTGTGTCTTAATTCTGTGTATTATACATTATCCAGTGGAACCATGTACGCTGGAACGTCTGTTGGGTATCTTGTATGTATGCTGCTTGTTCATACATATTATAAAAGTGTGTAATTTTTGCTATGACCTCCTCACGTGTGGGTGGACCTATTTTCCAATGACGTGCGATGCATATCCTGGTGGCCGTGCATGTGATTCTAATAAACTGGTTTATATGCTTATTAAATCTTTTATTTTGTTCGTGCAGTAAAGCTTGTGGTAGTGTCAAAGTTATTGGTTCACCTAGAATTTTGCTAAGGAGGTCAGAAAGATCCTCCCAAGTCTCTCTTATAAATGGACAATCCCACCACATATGTTTATAGGTTCCATCTATTCCACAACCCCTGTAGCAAAGACTGGAGCGCTCGATTGTCGTATGTGAAGTAATTGTCGGCGTCAAGTACCACCTTGATATTGTTTTATAGTAATTTTCTATCATATCCGCACTTAACAAACCTCTACAAGAGTTTTGCATTAATTGGTTCCACTCTCCTTCCTCTATATGTGTGTCTAAATCTTTTCTCCATTTGTGTCTTAGTGAGATATTTGGTGTCTGCGCATTCTGTATGATCAGATATAACCGTGAGATTGCCTTTTTCGGCCTCTGCCTCGTTTTACAAAGGAGCTCCAACTCCGTTGGGGCTTTCTCTTCTGAGTTTGTCATAAATGAATGAATAGTGGATGTGAGTTGTAGATATTGGTACCAGTGTAATGTGTGGGGGGAGATTATCTCCTTCATTGCATTGTAAGACCTTACTTTCCTACTCTCTAAGATATCAGCTATCCTATAAAGGCCCTTATTTTCCCATTTAGTTAACGTAGAGACTGGTAAGGTTGACATGACACACCTCAGTGGTGTATAGATGGAGTTGGGAGGTAAGAGAGAGAGACCTCTCGTTAATTTGTGCCATTGTGTAATCATATGCGATGTGATTGGGCATATTCTATGTTGTTTAGGAGGAAGTCTCCAGATCATTCCCTCCGGGGATGTAAAACCATTAATATTCATCTCCAATTGGACCCATCTGACCCCCTCCTCTGTCCCCATCAATAGCAGCGTCTGAGCCAATCTGGCAGCTTGATAATAGTTTTTTAAGTTAGGTATGCCCAAACCCCCCACCTGTCTGTGTCTAGTGAGTATGCTTCCGGCTACTCTAGCTTTTCTGTTGTCTCTCAAAAATCTATGGATCCCAGCCTGCAGCTCCTCTAGGTCTTTGAAGATTATTTTTATCGGTAAAGCTCGGAACAGGTAAAGGAGTCTGGGTAAAATCGTCATTTTAATCGCTGAAATACGTCCATACCATGAAAAATGGTACCTACTCCACTTCAGAAGATCTTGTTTGATACTTTTGTACATTGGAATATAATTAGTCTTATATAATTCTGAGGAATGTTTTGTTATTTTGACCCCCAAATACGTAATATATTTTCTAACCCATTTAAAATCATAGTTCAATTCTAACAGTTTCTGTGTGTGATTTGGTAGTTTAATGGCCATAGCTTCACACTTGTCATTATTGATTTTATAACCAGATATAGAAGAGAACTGTGAAAGGATCAAATATAGATTTGGTAGGGATATCATAGGTTTCGTTAGGGAGAGCAGCACATCATCCGCAAATAGCGCTATTTTGTACTCCTCTCCTCCAACACATATACCCGTCACATCTGGGGATTGTCTAATTCGCTTAGCTAGTGGCTCTATGCATAAAGCAAATATCAATGGCGAGAGAGGACACCCCTGCCTAGTGCCATTCCGTATGGGAAAACTTCTGGATTGATGTCCCATTACCCTCACCCAAGCTGTTGGAGTGGAATAAATCTTTTGAAGAGCTATCATGAAATGATCCTTGAACCCCATCTCCTGTAACACCGCCCACATGTACCCCCAATCTACTCTGTTGAACGCCTTCTCCGCATCCAATGACAGAAGCAGAGAAGGCGTCCCCGTAGCATTAATTTGGTCTATTAGAGAGACCATCCGTCTGATGTTATCCGGCGCTTCTCTATTCTTCACAAAACCAACTTGATCCGGATGGACTAGCCCAGGTAGAATGTGTTTCAATCTAGAAGCCAAAATCTTAGTAAATATCTTAATATCTTGGTTTATTAACGAGATTGGGCGATAATTCTTACAGAGAGTCTTATCTTTCCCTGGTTTAGGGATCACTACTATTTTTGCGTGGAGAAGCTCCGTGGGTATATCGTTCCCTTGTAATATATCATTACAGAACTTCACCAAATGTGGGGCCAGAGTTGTTTTAAATAATTTGTAATATTCCCCTGGGAGCCCATCCGGACCTGCTGCCTTACCCCTTTTCAGGTCTTTGATAACTGTCAAGACTTCTGGTACTGTGATTTTTGCATTTAGTATTTCTAGATCCTCATTTGAGATCTTTGGCAATTTGGCCTCCATCAAGAATTCATGGAGGAGGGTGGATGTCCCTAGTGTATCTGAGACTTTGTCTCCCTTATAAAGAGCCCCATAGAAGCTAGAGAAAGTGGAGACAATCTCTTCAGGGTTAGAAGTTAAGTTTCCCTTAGAGGTACGTATATTTGGGATTGATATATCTTTGATCCTGTCTCTAATCTTATTTGCCAGATACTTGTCTGGCTTGTTGGCAAAAATGAAATAATTAGTTTTGAGTCTTTGATGGGCCCGAATAGATTTTTGTAAAATTAAATCTAAAGATTGGCGTTTTTGTGTTAATATTTTCAGTATATCAAGTGATCCAGTCTCTCTGTGTCTCTTCTCTAGGTGATGTATTTCAGTCTGCAATTTATTGAAGTTATTTCGGTTTTGTGCTTTAATGTGGGATTTCAATTTGAGTAGTAATCCCCTCATGTAAGGTTTGTGAGCCGCCCATGGAATAATTGGGTTACAGGTTGAGTCTACATTAATTTGCCAGTATTCCAATAAACTTTGGAGAATATTTTCTCTATGCAGAGGGTCTTTAAGGAGGAGGGGGTCATAGGTCCAACTTTTTTGCCCATTGGAAGTGGCAAGGCCTTTGAGTCTCACCGATATAATTGAATGGTCGGACCAAACACATGGACTAATAGAAGATGAGACTAGGTTTGAAACCATAACTTGGCTCAGGAAAATATAATCTAATTTAAAATATTTTTTGTGTGCCGCAGAATAATATGTATGATCAGAGGTATTACCATAGAGCACTTTCCATGTGTCTAATATATTATGGCCCGCTAATATAGATAATATTTTTTTAGTCTTAGTGTTATTCTTAATCTGAGAAAGGGTAAGGCTAGTGTTAACTGGTGTCACTTGAGTCTGTAAAGGAACGTTGTAATCCCCCGCCAAGACTAACCTAGTGTGGTTCCATGTCGTCAATAAATTAGAGATGTGGGAAAAGAAATGTTCCTGTTTTTCATTCGGGGCATAGATATTACAAAAGACAATCTCCACGCCCTGAATTTGACCCTTAATTATTAAGTATCTGCCTTCTTGATCTATTAATTTGTCAATCACTACCAGGTTTAACGATGCGTGAAATAAAATAGATACCCCCCTTTTCTTACTAGTGGTTGTTGAATGAAAATGTGTAGGATACTGACGTGACCAATATTTTGGAATGTGATCTTTTTCGAAATGTGTCTCTTGGAGGTATATAACATTCGCACCTAATTGATGGTACTGAGCTAATGCCTTCCTACGTTTGATATCGGTGTTTAAGCCTCTCACATTATGAGATATTAATACAACATTAGGTGATGTCATAACTATGTGTTGTAAAAGTATTGCATAGGAGGTTGAGCATGTCAGTATTTCCTGGTGATGCTATTGTCGTGTTATATTTATGTATGTGAGATAGCTCAATGTGTGGCTTGTCAAGAGATAGTGTACCTTGAATGATAACAAGGATGGTCCACCGGCCGACAGGGGGGAAATCCCCAACGAAAGGAGACAAGCAAACATTCCCTATGGAAGGAGTTTGATTGGTATTAGCGGCATCTGTAGGAGAAGAAAGATAACAGTTAGTGTATAGAAGAAGAAAAGTAACAATTAACAAATTGTCATATTCCACCTTAACATCTATCCGTCCACCTTTATTGTTGCCCTATATAAGGCTATCAGCAACACCTGGTTGTTGCTTGATTATTGAAGTTGTGTTCTGGAATCTTTCCCTGAACTCTCAGTTCATACTATTTCAAGCCTCAAACTACTCAGCCTTTATACCTTTGTATATTCTCAGTGTTCAACTAATCTGAATTCTCAGTTTTCACTCGTTCAGCACTCTCATCAAATATTCTGAGTTCACTGTTTGCCGTAGCTGGAATTCCTGACGTCATCCAACACCGCCTCACATCTGAGCAACTACCACCTAACAGACGCTGCTCAGAGATTACGCGGCACACGCTTCCCTGCAAACAAACAGTAGCGTCTCTGCCTCAGAGTCAGACGCCGCTCCGGTTCAACATCTCACGCTACTCCACTGTTCAGTAACCGCAAGTATCTTTTGAATGCACTTCCAATTTGAACTATTACCTTAAGTAAAATATTATAACTTACTTGTGCACATTGTTTATCAAAACTTAAAACTCATTTGCCGAATATATACAGAACTTCCTTGTTACTCAATCCTGACCTCAGTCATAATCATAAATATCTCTAGAGAGTTGATGAGTTTTTCACAAATCATTACCTTTGTTAACCCTTGAGTATCAAGATATAACTTGTGGGGAAATCATATTATAATAATTACTAATATAAATTGCTAATACCTTATGCATCACTCATCTAAAGGTATATGAGTTGAATATAAGGAATCAGCTACAAACCTAATATAATTGCTATTAGTAATCCTGTTCATGATAGAATAATCAAGCCTTAAAAAACAATTATTTGAATTCAAAATACAACTATGGATCCTGCAGCTATGGCTAATGAAATAACCAGTCTAAACCAGAAGGTAGAAATATTAGCCCAGGGTTTAACAGAGTTAAAAAATGAAAACAACACTTTGAAATGTATTTTGAATGACTTTATCACACAAAAGACTGCTGAACACCCAGAACCAAAAATTAACCCTCCATGTGTGTTTACTGGTACTCGTGCACGTTTTCGTGAGTTTCGCAATGCCTGTTATTTGATGTTTTCAATGAAACCTAAAACATATAACTCTGATAGAGTAAAAGTATGCACTGTGATTTCTTACTTAAGTGGTGAACCTAGGTTATGGGCGGATAAATTTTTTGAAGTTAATGATCCCATATTAGGTTCTCTGGAGGAATTTTTCAAAGCAATGGCTCTCTTGTATGAAGATAGGAATACACAATTAACCGCAGAAAATAACCTGAGATCACTGAAGCAGGGTAAAAGACCCGTTGAAGACTACGTCGCGGAGTTCCAGCTATGGGCCACGGAGTCTCAGTGGAACTCAGTCTCCTTACGCAACCAGTTCAGATTGGGATTGTCCGAACATCTAAAAGATGAGCTCTCCCGTATTGAATTTCCTGACTCCTTAGAGTCACTTATAAAGATATCTATTTCTATGGATAGGAGATACAGGGAACGCCGAGCGGAAAAAGCTCCATCTGAACTCTACCCCAAGAAGTATCACGTAACCCAAGTGGAGAAAAATACTACAAATCCTGTGCCTATGGAAATTGGAACAATAAAAGGTCCATTATCTTATGAGGAAAAACAACGAAGAAGGACTTTAAATTTATGTATGTATTGTGGAAACAAAGACCACACTGTATCCACTTGCCCAAACCTGATACGCCAAAAGAGGGGTAAGATTTTGATAGTTAATCCACAACATAAGTCTAAAGTGATGTCACACTTAAGTGTTTTATTGTCTTTACAGTGGGATCAACATCTTCTCAGGAATGAAGCAATGATCGATTCAGGGGCTTTCGGCATGTTCATGGATCAAACATATGTAACTGTAAATAAAATACCTTGTGTGTTAAAGCAATTACCGGTGCATGTGAAAGTTATTGACGGATCCACTTATTTAAAAGGTCCTATAACACACCACACCATTCCCCTTTTAACAACATCAGGTAATGGGCATACTGAATATATTACATTTGATATACTACCAAACTCAATACACCCTATTATTCTGGGTTTCCCCTGGTTACGGACACATAACCCAAGTATAGATTGGAATACAAACACTATACAATTTTCATCTCAATACTGTACCACAACCTGTTACCCCATTCTCTCTTTGAATCACATACAACCTCAAATACCCACAGAATATACTGAATTTTCAGATGTTTTTAACCTGAACGAAGCAGAAAATTTACCACCCCATAGGCCATTCGATTGCCCTATTGACACTATGCCAAATACCACTATACCTTTTGGTAAGATATATCCTATGTCTAAAAAAGAGTTACAACACCTTAGAGAATATCTCGATGAAAATTTAAGAAAAGGGTTTATATCCACATCCACATCCCCAGCAGCTGCTGGAATGTTTTTTGTGACCAACAAGGATGGCAGCTTACGCCCAATTATTGACTATAGAGGTTTAAATGCCATCACAGTGAAAAACCGCTATCCACTTCCACTCATCCCCGAACTTTTAGAAAGATTAACTGATGCCCAAATCTTTACCAAACTAGATTTGAAGGGGGCATATAATCTTATTCGCATAAGGAAGGGTGATGAGTGGAAGACAGCATTCAAGACCCGTTATGGCTTATTCCAATATAACGTAATGCCGTTTGGTTTGACAAATGCCCCAGCGACATTTCAATTTTTTATTAATGAGATATTTAAGGATTTATTGGATATCTGCGTAGTGATATATTTAGATGACATCTTAATATATTCAAAATCTTTGTCAGACCACATTAAACACGTTAGATGGGTCCTAATGAGATTAAGGGAACATCAACTTTATGCTAAATCTGAAAAATGTCAATTCCATGTAAAGACAATCAAATTCTTGGGTTATATCATCTCCCCAACTGGCATAGAAATGGACCCTGACAAGGTAAAAGCTGTATTGGAATGGCCAACACCTACTAGTCTGAAATCTCTTCAGAGGTTCTTAGGTTTTTCCAACTTTTACAGAAGATTCATAAAGGGATATTCTTCTATCGCTCAACCTTTAACTAAGTTAACAGGAAAAAACAGATTCAGCTGGACAAACGAAGCAAATGAAGCTTTCAAAATTCTGAAAGAAAGTTTCACATCAGCTCCAATCTTACAGCTTCCAGATCCAGAAGCAGATTACATTTTAGAAGTTGATGCCTCAAATGTTGGGGTTGGGGCTATTCTATCTCAACAATGAGTTGATTCACAAGTTCACCACCCAGTTGCCTTCTATTTGCGTCTCTTGACAACCGCAGAAAGAAATTACTCTGTAGGAGACCTTGAGCTTTTGGCGATAAAAGTCGCTTTGGAACACTGGCGACATATCCTGGAAGGTACATCCAAACCTTTCTTGATCCTGACCGACCATAAAAATCTACAGTACCTGAAGAAAAACAAGACACTATCATCACGACAAGTCCGCTGGTCGCTCTTCCTGGATCGTTTCAATTTTCTCATACAATATAGACCAGGTACCAAAAATACCCAAGCTGATTCTCTATCCAGAACTTTCCAATATATCCCTGAAAAGGAAAGGGCACAAAACATCATTCCCTCTCACAAATTTCTAGCCTCTATTACATCATTCCATTCCGATTTACTAACTGCTCAGCGTATGGATTCCAACATCCCCCGGATGTGTACCAAAGAAACCAAGTCTGGTTTATTTCATTTTGGGAACTCAATATATGTACCGACATCCCTGAGAAAACAGTTACTCCAGCATTACCACAATAACCCTCTATCAGGACATCCAGGAATTACCAAAACTTTGGAATTGTTGAATAGAGAGTATTGGTGGCCAAGGATGAAACAAGACATAAGTGACCATATCAACAATTGTCAAACATGTTCCCGAAACAAGCGAATACCACACAAACCCTTCGGATTGTTGTCTCCCTTACCCATACCTGACACACCTTGGCAAATGATATCAATGGACTTCATTGTAGATCTACCACCATCAAGGAATCACACTTGTATCTTAGTGGTTGTTGATCATCTCACACGTATGGGACATTTCATCCCCTTAAAGAAGATCCCTACTGCTACAACCACAGCAAACTACTTCATCTCTCATATTGTAAAATTACATGGACTACCTCTTTCAATAGTAACAGATAGGGGAACACAGTTCACTTCCAGATTCTGGAAGGAATTGTGTCGTCTTATGAAGATTTCACCAAGATTCACAACAGCTTTCCACCCACAGTCTAATGGATTAACAGAACGTCTAAACCAAACGTTGGAACAATACCTAAGGTGCTACATTTCACATATCCAAGATGACTGGGCTGACTGGCTCCCGATGGCAGAATTCGCCTACAATAATTCAATCAATACATCCACTAAAATGTCCCCGTTTTATGCCTCCTATGGTTATCATCCGAGAACAATACCCACCACTACAACCTCCTCTTCCTCTCCATATGCCGTAGCATACTTTACTGAGTTACAAAATACTTTACCTATATTGAAAAAACATTTGGAAAATGCAAAAAGCAAACAAAAACTTTACTTTGATAAAAAACATTTACCACCTCCTCCGTATGCTCCTGGTGATCGAGTTTGGTTGTCTACAAAGAACCTGAAGCTGAAGGTCCCCTGCAAAAAATTGGCAAATCAATTTATTGGACCTTTCAGGATACAGAAAATCCTCAACCCCAATGCAGTGGTGCTCCGTTTACCCAGGAATCTGAGGATCCATCCATCTTTCCATGTATCTCTCTTAAAACCTTACTCTGGACGTACCGATACACTGCCTGAGGATGTTATCTCTGAGGATACTATATGTGAAGATCAGTCTGAATATGAGGTTGAGAAGATTCTCGATTCTCGTCTACGTTGGAGAAGGGTGGAATATTTGGTTCGTTGGACTGGCTATGGTCCCGAAGAGGATTCTTGGATTCCCCTGCGCGACGTTCACGCTCCTGATCTACTGCGTGACTTCCATCTTCGTTGCCCAACCAAACCGGGCTCGGTGAACCCAGGAGGGTCACCTTGAGAGGGGGGATCTGTCATATTCCACCTTAACATCTATCCGTCCACCTTTATTGTTGCCCTATATAAGGCTATCAGCAACACCTGGTTGTTGCTTGATTATTGAAGTTGTGTTCTGGAATCTTTCCCTGAACTCTCAGTTCATACTATTTCAAGCCTCAAACTACTCAGCCTTTATACCTTTGTATATTCTCAGTGTTCAACTAATCTGAATTCTCAGTTTTCACTCGTTCAGCACTCTCATCAAATATTCTGAGTTCACTGTTTGCCGTAGCTGGAATTCCTGACGTCATCCAACACCGCCTCACATCTGAGCCACTACCACCTAACAGACGCTGCTCAGAGCTTACGCGGCACACGCTTCCCTGCAAACAAACAGTAGCGTCTCTGCCTCAGAGTCAGACGCCGCTCCGGTTCAACATCTCACGCTACTCCACTGTTCAGTAACCGCAAGTATCTTTTGAATGCACTTCCAATTTGAACTATTACCTTAAGTAAAATATTATAACTTACTTGTGCACATTGTTTATCAAAACTTAAAACTCATTTGCCGAATATATACAGAACTTCCTTGTTACTCAATCCTGACCTCAGTCATAATCATAAATATCTCTAGAGAGTTGATGAGTTTTTCACAAATCATTACCTTTGTTAACCCTTGAGTATCAAGATATAACTTGTGGGGAAATCATATTATAATAATTACTAATATAAATTGCTAATACCTTATGCATCACTCATCTAAAGGTATATGAGTTGAATATAAGGAATCAGCTACAAACCTAATATAATTGCTATTAGTAATCCTGTTCATGATACAAATACATTAAACTAAACATGGATTATGTTGAAAAAAGGTAAATTTGGGAGAAGTCAGAGATACATATCTCTCCCATCTATCCTAACTTAAACCCCATTGAGGGGAGTCAAAACATCTAAACTTTCTAGAAGGATGTCCAAAAGGCTTAGTGATCACATCATGTATCAAACTATTAAACAGCGATGAGATCAGGAACTTATGGTTATAAGACAATTAACTATCGCATCATATCTTTCTAATATGCAGATGAGCTAATCTACAACTAACCCATGCAGGGTGACTTCTCAACAGTAACTCTATTACAAACCCTCAGTCCACCTGACTGCGTTATAGGCTATTCCTCTAAAGAACATAAAAGTCTAATTAGGCTCCTCTTGTGTATATATCTCTTCATCACTACTTTCGTCGGTTCCCCAGGGGGAGTAAAAGAGTCACATCCCCAGGCACTGAAGGAAAGATTAAAGAGTTCAGGAGAGCAGACAAGTTATAGCTCTGTCGGTAAATCCACAACAGGGTTTGTGATGAATCTCAACTGAGGGATCCATACAACAGAAGGCACCCAAACCAGGTACCTTCCCTATTCTCTTTGGTCTCCACAATGGTGGTCAAAGGATCCACAGTGTTCCGTGAGCTAATGGTAATCATCTATTCTTAGTGGATTTTTTGGAAACTTTATTCCACCGAGGCCTCTGCGATTTTCCCTGATGAGGTGCGGGAGCACTAGTCTCTCCTCCAGTGGACAGTGATGGCTGTTCCGGGATCTCCAGACCCATCGCTGTACAGATATCTGGGATGTCTTGTGGTTCTTTCACTGTGTATGTCACATTATCCTTATTTATGATGAGAGCAAAAGGATGCCCCCATCTATATTTAATTTGTTGCTTACGTAGCATTGAAGTTAGAGGACGTAGTGCATTCCTCCTTTGTAATGTTCTCACACTCAAGTCTTGATATAGCTGTAAAATATTGCCCTGAAACTTGAGTGTTGGTTGCTGCATAGCTGCTCTAAAAACTTTTTCCTTCTCCGGGAATCTCAAAAAAGCTACTATAACGTCTCTTGGTGGGGTGCCCGGTTTAGGTTTAGGTTTCAGTGCCCTATGAGCCCTCTCTAATTCTACTATAGTATCTAGTGGCACCTTTGCTATTGTGGTGAATAACTGCTGCAAGTAAGTTGGTAGATCTTCTGCATTGATTTCTTCCGGAATCCCTTTGATTCTAATATTGCATCTTCTACTTCTATTTTCCATGTCCTCTAGTTTATCTAGTAGTTCAGTAATAGTTTGATTTTGTTGGGATACTTGGTGAACTGTAGTTTCGACATCTTCCATTAATATATCTTTGGATTCCTCAAGCGCTTCCACTCTAGAACCCAAGTCCGTTATATCTTGTTTGATATCGGCTAAGATTGCAGAAACCGATTTGTGCATATTATCAATTTTGTCCCACAATTTATTAAAACTTTTGGACATATCCTGTTTGGAAACTAGAAGATCAAAGTCCCCCCTAGTGAGAGGTTGTGAGCTAGATGGTGAAGATTGTGGTTGCATGGCATTATCTTCCTCCTCTGTGTCTCCTTGGGTTGGAGGCTCTGTGGGTTTATCCCCTTTAACTTTAAAATATTGGTTCATGGAGGATGGTTTATTTATTTTATCCGCTTTAGAGAGTTTTTTAGAGGACATGTTTGCAAGCGTTAGATGTATCTCAGGTTATGTCGTGAAAGTCCGTAGCGAAAACACCACATAAAATACAGCGATGACCCTCAGAGAAGCTTTAAAAGGACAAATTTTTCAAGATGTGATTTTATTTTGCATCTTATCAATGGTGTTGTGTCAATGGTATCCACTAGATGTCAGTGTCTCCTTAGCAATGTTCAGTTTGTGACTAAACAGTATCCACGTGGAGGAAGGGAGACACACATATATAGTATAAAACAATCTCATCAGAAAAATAAAGTGTGACGCATGTATAATACTATTAAGATATCAAGATCTTGTGTCCTGATGTAATTTCCAGTGGAAAGCCTGCTTGAAATTCAGCTTACTGCCCCTTTATTTCAGCTATTTGGATAGCCATGTGGGTGTTTCAATAAAGTTGTGTGAGGAATAATATGGGGGATAAACTCAGAGAGGCAGCCAAGCCTTGCATAGTTGCTGTTGTGTCAATCACAAAATAACGGAGACCACTTAACTTATAAAGTACTGTGTACTGCATGGGTTTGAGAGTCTCTTTGAAGGCCTGATCCCCCCACACTGTATCTGTTCACATTGTATGGCCCCGCAATTGTACTCACTGCTGCCGATCTAAGTAAAGGTTCCGGTGCTGTATATCAGTCCTCACTTTCAATGTTATATTGCTTCTCCTCCGTGTACCATTCTCAGCAGCTCAGCGTTAGTCACAGTCCCGTTTAGGCCTAGTGTCTCTGCGTTACAGGATCTCCTCCCCACTGCTCTATATCACATAGTGGAGCGTGTCCGGTCTGGTTCTCGACATTTTTTTAAATAAAAAATAGCTCCTTGATGTGTAGGATCCTTTCTGCTCCCCTTCTTAGGGCAAATTAAGCATCTGTGGGAGAGATTGTATGCCCCAAGGCTTGCTCTGAACACGGAGCTCTACACCAGTGCATCCATCTTAGAGCACCGCTAGGCTCCGCCCCTCCGTAACCCCTAATCTAATCCCCTACACCGCCGCCACGTATTTTAAATATAGTAACCCCTAATCTAATCCCCCTACACCGCCGCCACCTATTTTAAATATAGTAACCCCTAATCTAATCCCCATACACCGCTGCCACCTATTTTAAATATAGTAACCCCTAATCTATTCCTCCTACACCGCCGCCACCTATTTTAAATATATTAACCCCTCAGCTAATCCCCCTACACCGCCGCCACCTATATTAAATATATTACCCCCTAAACCTACGTCTAACCCTAACACCCCCTAACTTAATAATTATTTAAATAAGTCTAAATAATATTAATATTAACTAAATTATTCCTATTTAAAACTAAATACTTACCTATAAAATAAACCCTAAAATAGCTACAATATAATTAATAATTACATTGTAGCTATTTTAGGGTTTATATTTATTTTACAGGTAACTTTGTATTTATTTTAACTAGGTACAATAGCTATTAAGTAGTTAATAACTATTTAATAGCTACCTAGTTAAAATAATTACAAAATTACCTGTAAAATAAATCCTAACCTAAGTTACCATTACACCTAACACTACACTATCAATAAATTAATTAAATAAACTACAATTATCTAAACTAAAATACAATTAAATAAACTAAACTATATTACAAAAAAACCAAAACACTAAATTACAATAAAATAAAAAAAGATTACAAGAATTTTAAGCTAATTACACCTAATCTAAGCCCCCTAATAAAATAAAAAAGCCCCCCAAAATAATAAAATTTCCCTACCCTAAACTAAATTACAAAAGTAATCAGCTCTATTACCAGCCCTTAAAAGGGCCTTTTGCTGGGCATTGCCCCAAAGTAATCAGCTCTTTTACCTGTAAAAAAAAGAACAACCCCCCCATTACAACCCACCACCCACACACCCCTACTCTAAAACCCACCCGATCCCCCCTTAAAAAAACCTAGGTCTAACCCCCAAGTGGTCCTTACCTGTCCTGAAGACCGGCGGAGAAGGTCCTGTTCCAGGCAGAGAAGTCTTCTTCCAAGCGGTGACCTCTTCTTCTTCCAGGAACCAGCCGGCGTGGAGCGGAGGAGTTGAAGACCGATGACCGCAGAGCTGAAGACCGTCGACTCTGGAACTGAAGACCTGCCACGCTGGAACTGAAGATCGGCGATGCTGGAACTGAAGACCGCTGAGCCATGAAGCGTGGAGGATCCTCTTCATACGATCTCCGCCGTACACTGAATAGGAATTCAAGGTACGCGATTAAAAATGGCGTCCCTTGAATTCCTATTGGCTGATTTGAGCCTTCAAATTCAAATCAGCCAATCGGATGAGAGCAACTGTAGTTCTATTGGCTGATTTGAATATCCAATAGAATAAGAGCTACTGTAATTCTATTGGCTGATTTGAATAGCCAATAGAATTACAGTAGCTCTTATTTTATTTTATTATTGATAGTGTAGTGTTAGGTGTAATGGTAATTTAGGTTAGGATTTAATTTACAGGTAATTTTGTAATTATTTTACCTAGGTAGCTATTAAATAGTTATTAACTATTTAATAGCTATTTTACCTAGTTAAAATAAATACAAAGTTACCTGTAAAATAAATATAAACCCTAAAATAGCTACAATGTAATTATTAATTATATTGTAGCTATCTTAAGGTTTATTTTATAGGTAAGTATTTAGTTTTAAATAGGAATAATTTAGTTAATAATATTAATATTATTTAGATTTATTTCAATAATAATTAAGTTAGGGGGTGTTAGGGTTAGACTTAGGTTTAGGGGGTAATATATTTAATATAGGTGGCGGCGGTGTAGGGGGGTTAGATTAGGGGTTACTATATTTAAAATAGGTGGCGGCGGTGTAGGGGGATTAGATTAGGGGTTACTATATTTAATATAGGTGGCGGCGGTATAGGGGGATTAGATTAGGGGTTAATATATTTAATATAGGTGGCGGCGGTGTAGGGGGATTAGATTAGGGGTTACTATATTTAAAATAGGTGGCGGCGGTGTAGGGGGATTAGATTAGGGGTTACTATATTTAATATAGGTGGCAGCTGTGTAGGGGGATTAGATTAGGAGTTACTATATTTAAAATAGGTGGCGGCGGTGTAGGGGGATTAGATTAGGGGTTACTATATTTAAAATAGGTGGCGGCCATGTAGGGGGATCACATTAGGGGGTAATAAATTAAATATAGGTGGCGGCGGTGTAGGGGGTTCAGATTAGGGGTTAATATATGTAATGTAGCTGGCGGCGGTGTAGGGGGGTCAGATTAGGGGGTAATACATTTAATGTAGCTGGAGGCGGGGTCCGGGAGCGGCGGTTTAGGGGTTAATACATTTATTGTTAGGAGTGAGAGGGGGGATTGCGGATATATGGGTATATGTGTCGGGATGATGTTTGGGAGGCGTGTTAGACAGTTACGGGACATTTACAAGTTTAGTTAGTTTTTTTAGGCGGCGGCAGTTTCTAAAGTGCCGCAAGTCACTGGCGACTCCAGAAATTTGTACTTACGTTTATTCCTGGACATTGCTAGTTTGCCTGACTTACGGCACTTTAGCAACTACCGGCGCTGTATATGTGATAGCTCGATGTGCGAGGTCAAACTATGGGCGGCGCAGGTTTCCACGCTTGCGCCAAAACCTGCGCCGTATATCGGATCGCTCCCCAGATATACAGATATATATATATAATTTAAGCAGACCAGACTTTCATACACAGATATTTATTTTATATTATGTGACAGTAATTACTGTGTGATCCCCTCTCTGTACTGTGCTGCAGCATATGTAGGTACCATATATACAGCTATATATATATATATAATATAAGGAGACCAGACTCTCATACACAGATATTTATTTTATATTATGTGACAGTAATTACTGTGTGATCCCCTCTCTGTACTGCGCTGCAGCATATGTAGGTACCATATATACAGCTATATATATATATAATATAAGGAGACCAGACTCTCATACACAGATATTTATTTTATATTATGTGACAGTAATTACTGTGTGATCTCCTCTCTGTACTGCGCTGCAGCATATGTAGGTACCATATATACAGCTATATATATAATATAAAGAGACCAGACTCTCATACACAGATATTTATTTTATATTATGTGACAGTAATTACTGTGTGATCCCCTCTCTGTACTGTGCTGCAGCCTATGTAGGTACCGTATATACAGCTATATATATAATATAAGGAGACCAGACTCTCATACACAGATATTTATTTTATATTATGTTACAGTAATTACTGTGTGATCCCCTCTCTGTAGTGTGCTGCAGCATATGTAGGTACCATATATACAGCTATATATATAATATAAGGAGACCAGACTCTCATACACAGATATTTATTTTATATTATGTGACAGTAATTACTGTGTGATCTCCTCTCTGTACTGCGCTGCAGCATATGTAGGTACCATATATACAGCTATATATATAATATAAGGAGACCAGACTCTCCTACACAGATATTTATTTTATATTATGTGACAGTAATTACTGTGTGATCCCCTCTCTGTACTGCGCTGCAGTATATGTAGGTACCATATATACAGCTATATATATAAGGAGACCAGACTCTCATACACAGATATTTATTTTATATTATGTGACAGTAATTACTGTGTGATCCCCTCTCTGTACTGTACTGCAGCATATGTAGGTACCATATATACAGGTATATATAATAATATAAGGAGACCAGACTTTCATACAGAGATATTTATTTTATATTATGTGACAGTAATTACTGAGTGATCCCTCTCTGTACTGTGCTGCAGCATATGTAGGTACCATATATACAGCAATATATATAATATAAGGAGACCAGACTCTCATATACAGATATTTATTTTATATTATGTGACAGTAATTACTGTGTGATCCCCTCTCTGTACTGCACTGCAGCATATGTAGGTACCATATATACAGCTATATATAATAATATAAGGAGACCAGACTCTCATACACAGATATTTATTTTATATTATGTGACAGTAATTACTGTGTGATCCCTTCTCTGTACTGCACTTCAGCATATGTAGGTACCATATATACAGCTATTTATAATAATATAAGGAGACCAGACTCATACACAGATATTTATTTTATATTATGTGACAGTAATTACTGTGTGATCCCCTCTCAGTACTGTGCTGCAGCATATGTAGGTACCATATATACAGCTATATATATAATATAAGGAGACCAGACTCTCATACACAGATATTTATTTTATATTATGTGACAGTAATTACTGTGTGATCCCCTCTCTGTACTGCACTGCAGCATATGTAGGTACCATATATACAGCTATATATATATATATATATATAATATAAGGAGACCAGACTCTCATACACAGATATTTATTTTATATTATGTGACAGTAATTACTGTGTGATCCCCTCTCAGTACTGTGCTGCAGCATATGTAGGTACCATATATACAGCTATATATATAATATAAGGAGACCAGACTCTCATACACAGATATTTATTTTATATTATGTGACAGTAATTACTGTGTGATCCCCTCTCTGTACTGCACTTCAGCATATGTAGATACCATATATACAGCTATATATATAATATAAGGAGACCAGACTCTCATGCACAGATATTTATTTTATATTATGTGACAGTAATTACTGTGTGATCCCCTCTCTGTACTGCACTGCAGCATATGTAGGTACCATATATACAGCTATATATAATAATATAAGGAGACCAGACTCTTATACACAGATATTTATTGTATATTATGTGACAGTAATTACTGTGTGATCCCCGCTCTGTACTGTGCTGCAGCATATGTAGGTACCATATATACAGCTATATATATAATATAAGGAGACCAGACTCTCATACACAGATATTTATTTTATATTATGTGACAGTAATTACTGTGTGATCCCCGCTCTGTACTGTGCTGCAGCATATGTAGGTACCATATATACAGCTATATATATAATATAAGGAGACCAGACTCTCATACACAGATATTTATTTTATATTATGTGACAGTAATTACTGTGTGATCCCCTCTCTGTACTGCGCTGCAGCATATGTAGGTACCATATATACAGCTATATATATAATATAAGGAGACCAGAGTCTCATACACAGATATTTATTTTATATTATGTGACAGTAATTACTGTGTGATCCCCTTTGTACTGTGCTGCAGCATATGTAGGTACCTTATATACAGCTATATATATAATATAAGGAGACCAGACTCTCATACACAGATATTTATTTTATATTATGTGTCAGTAATTACTGTGTGATCCCCTCTCTGTACTGTGCTGTAGCATATGTAGGTACCATATATACAGCTATATATATATATATATATATATATATATATATATAATAATATAAGGAGACATGACTCTCATACACAGATATTTATTTTATATTATGTGACAGTAATTACTGTGTGATCCCCTCTCTGTACTGTGCTGCAGCATATGTAGGTACCATATATACAGCTATATATATAATATAAGGAGACCAGACTCTCATACACAGATATTTATTTTATATTATGTGACAGTAATTACTGTGTGATCCCCTCTCTGTACTGCGCTGCAGCATACGTAGGTACCATATATACAGCTATATATATATAATATAAGGAGATCAGACTCTCATACACAGATATTTCTTTTATATTATGTGACAGTAATTACTGTGTGATCCCCCCTCTGTACTGCGCTGCAGCATATGTAGGTACCATATATACAGCTATATATATAATATAAGGAGACCAGACTCTCATACACAGATATTTATTTTATATTATGTGACAGTAATTACTGTGTGATCCCCTCTCTGTACTGCACTGCAGCATATGTAGGTACCATATATACAGCTATATATATAATATAAGGAGACCAGACTCTCATACACAGATATTTATTTTATATTATGTGACAGTAATTACTGTGTGATCCCCTCTGTACTGCGCTGCAGCATATGTAGGTACCATATATACAGCTATATATATAATATAAGGAGACCAGACTTTCATACACAGATATTTATTTTATATTATGTGACAGTAATTACTGTGTGATCCCCTCTCTGTACTGCGCTGCAGCATACGTAGGTACCATATATACAGGTATATATAATAATATAAGGAGACCAGACTCTCATACACAGATATTTATTTTATATTATGTGACAGTAATTACTGTGTGATCCCCTCTCTGTACTGCGCTGCAGCATATGTAGGTACCATATATACAGCTAGTTATAATAATATAAGGAGACCAGACTTTTATACACAAATATTTTATTTCATCCCTAGTTCATACACAATGTGCACAATACACAAACATCCCTGGCTCACAGGCAGCAGCATTCTTATTATGTGACAGTGTATCTAACGCAGGATTCTCACACAGGCACCATATACCCAGAATGCAGCATGAAGAGGCTCAGTGAAGGTGACAGTGAAGGTGTATAAGTGTCTGATCGGGTCACACAGCTCATAAAAGGTCAGACGCCCAGCCTCATAGTCCAGCAGTATTCCTACTCTGTCACATGATAGATAGTGATGTAATGAGGTGTGATGTAATGAGGTGTCTATTTTGTTATGTGTCACTGAAAGATGTTTATTACCACTATACAAACACCAGGACTTGTTATTATTTCCTATCCCAGACTCATCTCCGCTCCTCCCAATACTGGGATAACAGATCCCTACACGCCAGACTCCTGACTCACTAATCTGCACTTCCCAGTAATGTCGTCCTGAGGAAAAGCTCCTAGTGCTTAATACCTGAGAATAAAATGTAAATCTCTCTGGTATTTCTGGTCGCTTCTGGTTTATACGTGAGAAGGATACAGATTTCAGGTCATCTGATACAATAACATTATTATTAGCTGTGTTTATATCCAGTAATATGTCTGATGTCACCTGCATAAAGATCCCTCTCTTTACATCAGTCACAATATCAACTAAACCTCTGTATAAGGTCACTGAGTTCAGATCCTCATCCAAATCCCCCCCAGCAGGGACCTGTTTATCACCTCTCTGTGTGACCTCATTATCTCCCTTCTCAGCACCACAAAAGTCATCTCTGTGTGATTCCTGTTCTTGTAGGACAGTTAATGGGTCAGTCATGTTGCACAGATCCTCAATGTGACTCATCTTCCTGGTCAGCTCGTCCTTCTCTTTTTCCAGCTGCTGGATCAGTTCAGAGATTGGGAGTAAAACCTGCTCCTGCTGCTGGGTGATGTCACTCAGGAGTCGCTTCTCTAGGTCTTCCAGCTGTTTCCTGATGTCCCTAATCAGGGCAGTGAGTCGCTCTGTTACACCAGCTGCTTTCTCTTGCACCCCTCTCCTGTGCTTCTGCAGACTCTGGACTCTTTTCTCAGTCTTCTCTCTCTTTGTGGTCAGTTTCTGCAGAACATCTCTCAGTCTCTCTTTCTTCTTCTCAGAAGCCTCATTTAGCAGTTCCTTGGGGATGGAGTATTTTCTGTTACCCCAGGAAGTGGTGGGTTCAGTTAAGACGTGATTCTCAGACTTGCTGTGTACAATCAGGTGGGCATCACACAGAGAAGCCTCACACAGCAGACAGGATTTAGTAGCAGGTACAGGAGAGTGAATACAGTAAGTGCAGAAGACCTCAGTCTCATTTACTGGCTCAGTAGTTTGGAATTTCTCTGCTGTATTGAGACTTACAGGATCTGTATAAATGCTCAGGCAGATGGGGCAGGTTAGCTCCTCTCTCACAGATGCCATGATTGTATGTAGCAAGAAGAAACTAAACTGAAAGCCTCATATTATACAGCACAGGGTGTGGCAATGATTTCACTGGTGTATAGGATTACTCATTGTTAACCCTGTATGATCTATTTATGATCTGTTTATAATATATGATAATTAGCACTCACCGGATTACGTAAAAAAAAAGTGCCTTTTATTACAACATTTTAAAAGTTATCAGTGCCACAATAGCATAGATGTTTCAGATGACACCTTTATAAAATGCGCTTGTATATACAAACAATAGGTCTGGAATGTCTTCTAATGCTATTACTATGTGGCACTGTTAGCTTTTACAATGCTGCCCTCGAATTAGGCCTTTACCTCCTGCCAGAAGAGATAAAACTTTATTAAATAAGGAAAAGCTGTGTCCGCCACAACACTGAAACCTGGGCAATTAAAGCATTTTTTTATGTTATAGATAAAATAACCCAGGCCCTCCTCAGACAAATTCACACTGTCCGGCCTATACAAATGTCTCTTGTCTGCCCAAAAATTATCATGTCGGACAACAAAACCCACAGTGGACATGACCGCCTAACCCAACCCCCTACTGACCTTCTTCCGGACCCTGTAGGCTACACTAGGCAAGAAATTCCTCCATTGCAATCTAGCCTCCATTTTTGACCAGCCAATTTTAACCTCTTGAAATGCAGTTGACATCCACCGGATATCCGACATCATCATAGTAATAAGCTCCAAAGCCGGGCAGAACCTAGGGCTTTGCCCCCTAAATGCAGGATGATTATGTGAGGCTTTCCCCACCTACGCTGAGGCTCTTGAAGCAGATGAAGTAGCTGGTTCCACCGCAGGCCCCTGCGACCCAGCCATCTCAAAGAAACCCAAGTAGCAGAAAATCCCAGCTGCTGTCCATCCGTCCGGAAGAGCTAATGCTCTGATGGAATCCCAATGAATAAAAGCATGACCCATTATCCATACTAAAACCTAAAACAAATGTAACCAAATTATAGCACTACCCCCGACAACCAACAACAAAACATGCAGGAAAAGAAAGAGGAAAACCAGTATAAGAGCAGGTAAAGAGACATGCAAACCAATAACTCAGAATTGCAGCGTGCACATATACCTTTTACCGCTGGAACCTCCAGCGCCCTAGCCTCTTAATGGATTCAACCAGCCAACCAAGGGCAGCGGCACTGGTAGCAGCGCCAATGCAAAAATAATGTGGGCCAATTGTCTTTGGATCCAAACCAGCTAAAACCATACTCTAACCAACACTCTATGAAACTGATATCTTGACAGGTACTTACCATCCTTGTGAATAAGAAACTGACTAGGACCAGATGGCCGGATCTCTAAATAAGATCTGGCTAAGTACACTGGGTAAACACCCTGAGGAAGACAAAGAAGAAGGTTGTGCAAGTGCTGAGCCGTAACTGGTTCCCTGATATCCTGTTGACATGGTTCTAATTGCCTCCAGCCTTTCACCACCTGACAAACCAGAAATAAACTAGAGAAGTCAGACAACCCATACATTTTATTAAAAAAGGATAAAGCTGCAAGTCTTAAAGCTGCAAGTCTGCAAGTATACAGAAAGCCTATTTCGGGCAACAGTCTGTTACATGCAAAAAGAAACCATCCCAGTCATGTGTTTAAAGGTATTACCAAGGGACAATTCATGAGGGTCCGACGAAATTGTACCCAGGATGATATGTTCCAGAAGGAAAGTATAAAACTCAAGTCAAGGTTTAAAGATAGAGGTTACCCAAAGGGAATGGTAGACAAAGCATGTGAGACAGTAAGTAGGATGGAGCGAACAACACTACTTACAGATAAAAAAATGAGACAGACAGGGAATTTTCCTAGACGACAAATAAAACCAAAGTTTGTCACCTCTTTCTCAAACCAGTACAAAGAGGTTTGCGAAATTGTTGACAAGAATCTACCAATACTAATGGGAGATGTCAAATTGAGAGGAAAAGTTCAGGGAGGTTGCATGTTCGTCGCTAGACGGGCGGCAACATTAGGCAATATTCTGTCACCAAGTATGCTCAAGAGCGAAAGAGCCAGTTCATGGCTACATCATAACGGTACATACAGATGTGGGAGGAGGACATGCACATCCTGTGATCACATTAAAGTTGGAACGGAATTTAAATCACATAGTACAAATGACATATTTGAAACAAAGGGTTGCATAAACTGCAAAAGCACATACGTTATCTACCTTATAGGATGCACCATATGTTCCAAGTCCTATGTGGGTAGGACGACACGAGATGTGGGAACAAGGATCAGAGAACACCTGTCCTATATATCAGGAGACAAACCGTGCTCTGCACTATCAAGGCATTTCCTTGAAATGCATAATCAGAATGTAACTAGCTTTGAGTGGCAAGCAATAGAACAGATCCCAAAGAAACCTAGGGGAGGGGACAGACAAGCAGTCCTAAACAGACAAGAGACCTACTGGATTTTCAAACTGAAAAGTTTGATACCAGCAGGGTTCAATTCAGAACATGATATAATTAACTACTGGCACAGATAAGTCCAGAGTTGATTATTATTATTATTTCCATCTAATAATATATTGTAGCTTGATATACAAATAAAACCAATTATTGGCCACCTAAGCTTTAATAGTTACTATGTGAATAATTATATTATTAAATATTGTGAGAAAGATAAAGCATCTATGGGGTAGTTTGTTCCCGTTTGTTGGTCTCTCCTCCTCATCTATTCTGCAAACATTATTGTTTGGGATATACTGTTCCTAACATATTAAATTATTGTACAGAGTTACATGTGAGGTAAACTAGATAAGAGAATGATGTACAGGTAGTCACTATTTAATATAATGAGCAATTGTTTGGATACCATTATTTCCCCTAACACTAACTATTGATTACTAATGTGAGCTATAAATTTAATAATTACCATTATCTGCAAATACCTAATATAGTTGGCTACTTGTAAGGAGGCCCTAGTTTACTCAGAAATATAGATTCTCTACCGTTATTATAGGATGTGTGGTGATATCCCTTTAAGAGATGACTGTTCCTAAAATGTCCCTTTAATTCTGACTATGGAGGCCTGGTGACTTAACATCATAATGATTACTAATATGAGCTATAAATTCAAGTATTACCATTATCTGCAAATACCTAATATAGTAGGTTACTTGTAAGGAAGCCCTAGTCTATTCAGAAATATAGTTTCTCTAACGTTATTTTAGGATGTGTGGTAATATCCCTTTAAGAGATGACTGTTTATAAAATGCTCCTTTAACTCTGACTATGGAGGCCTGGTGACTTAACACTACAATGTATCTTAGGTATCTGTAACCAACTATCTAGGTATGCGTGATATATGTTTGGTCAAAGTTCTGGTATATAGTGTTAATCCAAGGTAGCATTTAATCAATGTTAATACTTGCATGCATTTTATTCATTTATCAATGCTAATTTGTATATATCCACGTTTGTCCCACTGTGTTTATCAAGGGTTAACTGGTAATTACTTACCCTAATCACACAACTTAAGGTGCTAAGACAGTTGATGATTTTAACCAATCACGCAGGTTTACATCCTATTTAGGACTAAAACAGACGTTTTAACTTTAGTCTATGATTACGGTCTTTTGACCGAAACCGGTCAGACTTTGTGCTGGCTTTGCATCTTTGCACTGTTATTCTATGCCTGTTTTTTAACTTATACTAAATAAAAAGGAACTTTTAATTAAATCCGGAGAATGGACTTCCTTGCTCTTTTCATATATAAACCAGAAATAAACTAGAGAAGTCAGACAACCCATACATTTTATTAAAAAAGGATAAAGCTGCAAGTCTACTATGCACAGCACCTTTCCTAAACCCTACACTCCGCAGCCGCAACAACCAGTCTAACAACAGTACCTGGGACCCATCCTCCAGAGAAACGGCCCTCTCATGACAGAACTGAACCCACTCTGCCCAGTGATGTGAATATACCTTCCAGGTCTCAGGTGCCAAAGATGCTTGAACTTAAGGGAAAACCTTGTCCCACCTCCTGCGATCTGCCAGAGAAAAGGAGGACAAGGGAGGCCATTAATGCTGGCCATTGGCACCAACCTCCTAAACTGCGCCCACTGAAACCTGGATAATGGGTCAGCCACTACATTATTAACCCCTGGTACATGCCGTGATGCATAGTTAATACTGAGTTGCAAGCAGTTGAGGACTAATTGACAGATATATCTCACCACTTTCTGAGAGGAAGTGACAACCTAATGATAGTGAAGACTACACTAAGATTGTCGGATCAGAAAATTATGGAACGGTTCCTGAGGCTATGCCCCCAAAGTTCTACTGCCACAATAATGGGAAACAGTCCTAAGAGGGTAAAATTCCTAGTGAGACCATGTTCTGACCAACAGGCAGGTCATGGCTCAGCGCTCCATTCACCCTCCAGAAAAGTCCTATAACAATTAGCGCCAACAGCATCTGTGTAGAGGTGCAAAGCCTGGCTAGACACCGGGCTTGCTCTCCACAATAGAACCCCGTTAAAGTCAACCAAAAAATGTTGCCAAATACTCAAATCCTTCCCCATCCCAGAAGTAACCCTGATCTGCCGGCCCTTCTTACCATAGAAACTGCTTCCAGCATACGCCGGACTTTGTCCCCCAGCAGGTGACATTGCATTGCTGTCATATCGATTTTAATACTCAGAAAGGTAAGTTTTGTGCAAGAGCCCTGCGTTTTGTCCCCCGCAAGAGGAACCCCAAAAGTGCGCATCCACCATCTCATCACACCCTTTAGCTGCCCACAAACACCAGAACGAGGGGCCCCTACCAAGTCGTCGAGGTAGTGCGAGATAGCACC
This sequence comes from Bombina bombina, assembly GCF_027579735.1. Taxonomy (NCBI): domain Eukaryota; kingdom Metazoa; phylum Chordata; class Amphibia; order Anura; family Bombinatoridae; genus Bombina; species Bombina bombina. Next base: position 635,671,590 of record NC_069505.1, on the reverse strand, counting down.
CCCACCAGCTGCTGTCTCTACTGCCCAATGCAAGAACGAACTAACGGTCTTGAAGTAGACACAAGAGACTGAGCAGCCCATCGGCAGACATCGGTCGACGTAAAATGAACCCTCAAATGTAATGCCCATCAACCTAAATGAGGATGGATGAATGGGAAGCAGACGAAAAGTGGATTCAATATCCAACTTCACCATCAAACACCCCCGCTCCTCCCTCTTCACCAAGTCGAGCGCCTAATCAAACGACTGATAGTGAACAGAACTAATCAATGGCATAACTGCCCGACTTCCCCTTGGGGTAGGACAGATGTTGAATGAGGCAAAATGTACCTAATTCTTTCTTTAGTACCAACCCCAGAGGGGAAACCACCAAGTCAGGTATCGGTAAGTCAGGAAACTGACCCACAATGCGCCCTAATGCGACCTCTTAACCAAACTTTTCCCAGACAACCCCAGAAAGTTGCTAGCAGATCTCAAGTTTCTATGCTTCCTGGCCTCCACCACTGTGGATGAAACGGGAATCACAAACCCATCCCGAAATTGAGCAGTGACCTTTTGGCCACTTTCTTGTCAGGATAGGCATCCAGTACGGCTTAATTGCGGCTAGGTTCAGAGGGGTTGAGCCCCTTTCCTGCAGCAGGTCCATTGACTGGCCCCCTACCACCTAAACTGTCTTTTCTGTGGATACAATCAACCCCTGGGTGTGGACCACTGCAGTAGATGCAGATGTGATGAAAGGAACAGTTAGTCCCTCGCTCACACTGCTGATATTTGAACTTCCAACACTCTCTTTCTTTACACCTAAAGCCAGGCGGGGTGCGAGCCACCGCAAAACGCTGGGACACAGGCCCCTCTAAAACTTTTAATCCCCAAAATTTATATCTCAGTGTATGTGTTGACATGTACATGTATGTGGTTAATTATATGTGCCTTTGTCTATGCATGTGTGCTTGAATGTGCATGTCTATGGGGGTTTGTGTGTGTCCATGTGAGTCCCTCTGGTTGTCCTGTTTATGTGGGTGACTTGATGTATGTTTGTGTGTACATGTGTCTGTGGAAGCTTGCTAGGGTTTCCACCTTTACCTCAAAAAAATACCGGCCATAGGTGAGGGTGGAGCCACAAAAGAGGCAGATTCACTCAATGTTGAATGCCCCTATGAGATTGAGCTTCAGGCTCCTTGATATAGGTTTCATATCGCTTTAATGACAGGAAATAAAGTGACTGAGGCTGGGAAAACCGAGGTGACTAAGTGAGGGAATATGGAGCAAGGAGGTGAGAGACTGAGTTAGCATTGAGACGAGGAACATGTGCCTGGTGTATAAGATGTGCAAGTCTGGGGAGACGATATGAGACTGAGTGAAGATAAGGAGTAGAACCTGGAAGACTGGGCTAAGTAAAGATGGGACTGAGAAGCCCAGAGCTACTAACACAACAGTAGCACAAACAGGAAGCCACACACTTAATGGCTGTCATTAGAAGATACACAGCACAATCTGACTACACAGAAGCAAAACACAGGAACACAACACAGGAATAAAGCGACAGAGAATGGCATCAAGCGAGTGAAAACACTGCCCGATGAAATGACATCACTGGCACGGACAAGGCAGAATGTCAGAGTAGAGCGACATCTAGTGACCAAATACAGAGACACACTTACTGGTGTCATTTTGGTGGTATTTTACCAATGCCAGCACCGGCTCCTAATCGCTGAATACCAGCTGGGTGGCAACCCCACCCATTAATGTTATAACATATGTTTTTAATATATTAATTCTGACAATTCAGACCCCCTAAGTAACCTATTGTTTAGGTATCTCTACAGACATGATCTTTCATTTTTTAAAGTCACCAAATATATTAAAATAATTAGTAAGACTCCTATTACATCAGAGCACATACATACATAGATCACAAATAGTAAAACTTCTACAGACATTACTACCCATTAAAAAAACACAAAACATATGCCTGCACCCGAGACAGGAAGTCATTGGGGAAAACCATTACCAAGGTGATATGTTGTAAATGTAAATAAACAACAAGAAAAGTCTGATGGGACTTTCTTTTGTTACAACACGTGAGTTTAATACTTTTAATACATTAATGGACTTTTTAAAAGAATGTTTAAGATTAAAGAGTATTTCAAATACTCAGTTATAGAAGAAAGGAATAACTTGTTTAAACCTAAAAGTACATTTGACCCCATCAATAAAAATCCATCTATTACCACATTTAGAAGAATGGTCCAACATGATATCTTATATCCCCTAGGAGATTATGGAAACTGGATAATTTGAGGTGATAGAAAAGCAATTGACACGTTATATAATGATATTTCTATAAAAATATACCCTGCCAATGAGGATGGGGCTATTGTGATCTTGGATTATGAATACTATGAGGAAGAACTTTTGTCACAGGTATATGATACATATACAATATTGAAAGACTTAAGAACATGGGTGCTGATACAATTAAATGGATGTACCAACGTGTTTTTGGTTTCTAAATTCCCTATAAATCTAATAATTTCATAAGGATTTAAAAAAAAAAAACCTACGTGTCAGATTTTGCCCTCCATAGGTTCCGTTTTATAAACCTTGGCACAACATTTGGATTACTATTTGCAACCAATAGTCAAAGAGACGCCATCTTTTTTACTTGAATCCTCGACACTTATCAGACAAGATTTACAGGGTCTTCTCCATTTGAGGACAGTCTGGCTACTAGGGATCTGACAAACTTATACACTAGTATACCACATAGTAATGGCATTGAATGTATATGGTATTGGCTGACCAAATTTCTATATGAATGTGGGTACAGGTCCTATGTATTTGCTTAAATTGTTAGTACATTGTCTCCAACTGAATTACTTTTGTTTGGAGAGAACATTTAATTTGTGGGCTGCCAACACTTCTATGGGCTCAAATGTCACAACCTCCATGTAAATCTATATATGACCCACTATTATGAAAGTGTTGGACATGGAGAAGAAAATATTTTTTAGGTGTTATCTAGATTATTTATTTTTAACTTTGAGAGGTAGAATTAATAAAGTGGCATACAGTTCTGAACAATGTGAACTCTTCAGTTAAATTCAAAATTATATAGTCATACATCTGTGGACTTTTATGATTTAAGGTAGTAAAGAAGGTTTATAATTTAAGCACTTCTCTATAAAAAAAATAAACAGATTGCACCACATTATTATGTCACCAGGTGTCATCCATAATTCTTAATAAAATCAATACCAAGGGAACAATTAGGTGGCCTTTATTAACACCCTGCAGCTGATGGACATAAGAAACTCTTTTCTGGATAGGCAACATCATCTGAAGGACCACACATATGAGCTGTTCCCTAAGAATCCTAGTCAATCCATGGAAATACAATAATTACTACCTATGCGGAAGGGAATATATAAAGATTTTGGAACATTATTGGCTAATTTTGCAGACAGATGGTAAATTCCCATGTACACTCATGCATGGCACGTGGCTGGGTTTTCACGGAGGAAGAAATATAAAGGATATTTTAGTCAATACAGATAAATAGTTACACACAACATACTTAGGTGAAGAATAAAAAAGAAGACATTTATAGGTGCCCTGGTTAACAACCTGCAATGGTTTGTTACAAGGCCAATTTTATCATAACCCACATACCAAATTCAACATTTGTTAACTTGCACAACAAAGTATGTTGTAAATCTCCTTAAAGGGATAGTAAACCCCATTTGTTAACTTGCACAACAAAGTATGTTGTATATCTCCTTAAAGGGACAGTAACCCCATTTGTTAACTTGCACAACAAAGTATGTTCATAGTTGCCAACATTTAAAAAAAAATTCCAGGGACACTTTGCAGCAGAGCAAGCAAGCGGGTTACTGGAGTATTGACGACCTACTGTTCAACTGCTCCGCCCACTCAGTTCTGCAATCAAAACACCCATTTGAAAGTAATGGTATAATTTAGACTTATCCATAGTTTATTATACATATTACAGCACCAAGCTCTTACACCTACCCAGTCTCTGGAACACATTCTGGGCATATGGTTATTTTTACAACACAGCATCAAAATTAGAAAGACAAATAATAATATTCCATTAGGAATGAATTATATTTAAATAATACACTATATCTATTTATCATCTATCTATCTGTATATATGTATGTGTGTGTGTATATATATATATATATATATATATATATATATATATATACAAACAACAAATGTTGTGCAAAAGAGATTTTCAGGGACATTTCCAGGGACAAAAAAAATCCAGGGACATACAACAAAATCCAGGGACTGTCCCTGGAAATCAGGGACTGTTGGCAACTATGTATGTTGTATATCTCCTTATAGGGATAGTAAACCCATTTGTTAACTTGCACAACAAAGTATGTTGTATATCTCCTTAAAGGGAGAGTAAACCCCATTTGTTAACTTGCACAACAAAGTATGTTGTATATCTCCTTAAAGGGATAGTAAACCCATTTGTTAACTTGCACAACAAAGTATGTTGTATATCTCCTTAAAGGGATAGTAAACCCCATTTGTTAACTTGCACAACAAAGTATGTTGTATATCTCCTTAAAGGGACAGTAAACCCATTTGTTTTTTCTTTCATGATTCAGATACAGCAGCAATTGTAAGCACCTTTCTAATTTACTCCTATTATCTATTTTTCTTCCTGCTCTTGGTATCTTTATTTGAAAAGCAGAAATGTAAAGCTTAGGAGGTGGCCAATTTTTGGTTCAGAACCTAGGTTGCTGCTTTTCAAATAAAGATACCAGGAGCAGGAAGAAAAATTGATAATAGGAGTAAATTAGAAAGGTGCTTACAATTGCTGCTGTTTCTGAATCATGAAAGAAAAAACATTGGGATAACTATCCCTTTAACTGTTTATGTGGACAGTTTTATTTAGGAAAAACAAAGGATGACCTTCATAGAAAAGTTACCAATCATAGAAGTGTCATATGGAATATATTATATAAAGGCAACTCAGAACTACAAGTGGCAAAACACTTAATGCAGACATCTCATTTGTCACAGACTTAGTTTACTTGAGAAGGGCAGGTGAGTAAAACACTTAATGCAGACATCTCATTTGCCCACAGACTTAGTTTACTTGAGAAGGGCAGGTGAGTAAAACACTTAGTGCAGACATCTCATTTGCCCACAGACTTAGTTTACTTGAGAAGGGCAGGTGAGTAAAACACTTAGTGCAGACATCTCATTTGCCCACAGACTTAGTTTACTTGAGAAGGGCCGGTGAGTAAAACACCAAGGCCTAGATTTAGAGTTGGGCGTTAGCCGTAAAAACCAGCGTTAGAGGCTCCTAACGCTTGTTTTTTTACGGACTCTGGTATTTAGAGTTCAGTTACCGACACTCAAAAATCACCCAACGCTCAAATCTCTACCGACAGCTCAAACCCAGTAGTTAACATATACCGACAAAATAAACATCCACGAATCACAAAACAAATATTACACAAAGTACACTTACACTCATACAAACACTACACTATATTTATTTTTCTGATTTAATAATTTTTCATCAAAATACAAACGATCAAAGTTGCGAGATCTCGGGTGTTAGAAAAAAAACAACACAAATCCATTTTGCCATTGACTTACATTGACACACGGGAAAAGACCCTCATATAGCTACATCTAACTAATAAGATTATCACAAACATACACTCATCGATGCATACAAACAATATACACCACATGACATACACAAAAAAAGTTATTTATTACAAAATGAACACGATTTAGTTACTTTTTCACACAAGCTCATGACGTCACTCACTTTACGAGGAAAACCAGTCTTTGAAAAAAAAATTACCAAAATTTAGAGCCTCCATTGACTTCTATGGGGAAGACGCGCTCGTGCACGCGAAAGACAGATTTCCCTAACGCACGCAAATAGCGTAGACCTAAAAACTCCAAATACCAGCGCTAGAAATAGGAAAAAAAAACATGCTTTCCTGCGTTAGACCCAGCTATGATAAATAGATCAAGAAATGACTATTTCCCTATGGTGGACTTATGGATTTTACTTATTGAATATTCACAACAGCATTAAATTGTTTCATACTTTTACATTACATCAACTACAAATCAACATCACTAGTAACAAACTTTTTTATAAAAAAAAATCACATTTAAACGGACAAAAAAATAATTAAAACATTTCAGGATTCACAAACAGTACACAATGGGAAACACCTCTCATTTACCTTTATTATTGCATTTCAGTTATTCAACTCATATGCTTGCAGCAACTGCATATCTACATAGGCTTAACACATGATCAGTCATGGATGCACATACATTACTTTTAACATTCACTCATACATGTGCATTCAAATGATGGGGGAAAAACACATTACATTCTCTCTAGGAATCACAAAACAGAACATATGGATTTTACTGTACTTTTAACATCATGATTCTATCACAATAAACCATTAGGAATTACGTACAAGAAGAACATCATTACACCAGATTACAGATGTCACTTTATGGGAAGGAACAACAATGCCAGACCGCTATATAGAAGTCAGCATATGTGGGACACAATCACAATATATACGTATATGTACATAACACGCATCACCCATCACGCAACCACAAAGCACACATTTAGATTTTATTCAGCACACAATAACAATGTAGCACAATACAACAACACAATGAGGATTTCAGAACTACATAGGCAGGTTAATAATATCATGACGTCATTAGAAGATTCAACCATACACATTACAGATTCACGACTGTACCGCCCCTTTCTGAACTTTAACACTCAATACTACAATACAACATATACGTAAATAACAGTTTGGAACAGCATTATTAGGGCGATTTCAATGGGACAATTAATAAATATTGTCAGATCGCAAATCACTTAGATATATAATACTACAGATGACAGCCGGAAGTTATTCAGTATTAGTGCCATTTGAATGGGACGCATACAATATTGACAGCTCGGCAATCACTTATATATACAATACTACAGATGACAGCCGGAAGTTATTCAGTATTATTGAGATTTGAAAGGGACGCATACAATATTCTAGAGGAGTTGGCAACTGGCACTACACACGTGTGCTAAGTAAGGAAAAAGAATCTATAAAACAGATTCCGGTGCTGTCCCTTTAAATAAGTATTACCAGAGGAGAGACAGAAAAGACAGGGACTTAAATAGCACTCATCCTTACTATATAATGGTGAAAATAGATATAAAAATTATATACTTTAATATTAAATGTTAAAAAAGGGTTGAACACCCCTAAAAAATTCCTGAACCCACTACCTAAGAAACAAAGTGCAAAAACTAACACCAAACCGCCAGTCACTTTTCTGTTTCCTGGCCGATAGCAGGATACGTCGGCATCAGGTGGCTGAAGTGACTGTACAGTATTGGGGTAAAGTAATTAAAACAAACGCGTTTCGGCTAATATATAGCCTTTATCAATGCTAACTTTACAGTGTCAAAATGTTTAAGCCGAAGCTCAAGCGTGTATGGCCTTATATACCGGTCTATAGCGTTACAGACAGCCAATCCCGAGTGTCTGGAGAGAAACGCCTACACACTATCCAATCATAGTGTGAAGCTAGAAACACCCTCCGTTATGACTAATATGAGTGGCTAAAGAGTGTAACTTCCGCCATAACCTACACGCTCATTGGGTGACTCGAAAGAGCTAGCACAGATGCTCGATTATATGGTACCAATATTAAAATCACAACGTCAGCTCAGGGTAACATGGTTTGTAATTACAAAACACGATCGATGGTATGTAAAACATCACTATGAAACACAGCAATACCTCACCAGTAAATCAGTCACGATCGTGATAAGCATAATAATACCCAGATGCGAACGTCTTACACACACTAACGCTGCAATCTAATCCACATGAACACACTATTTGTTTACCCATGGTATAAGAATATTCACATAGAAATTCCGTATATAACTCCTGAGTACCATACTTGGTTATGGGTGCGACTTATATTAAGTGTGTGAGTTTCAATTGGGTATTTAGGTTAGATAGCAACAGTTACGAATATGATTTTGTTTAATATAAAGCAGTGTCAGTGTGCAACACTAAACCTTTAAAATAGAAGGCTAATCAACAACCCACAATTGTACTGTATTTGAATATGGGAATGTTCAGATATCTATAGGTTATAATCATACATACCCTGATTAAAAGTATGTATGGTGTGTTACAGCTGACACATGCATTATACAATGCCAATATGGCTCATGTCCCAAAGACACTAACTTAACCATAATGGACTAGGTTACCATTTTTTACAAGGAGCATAAGGTTCCCTAAAAGTCATCCAATTAGATATACACCCAATAATTATTATACTCATTCATACCATTAGGTATGATGGTATTCAGATTGAAAACCCACTTAGTTTCCATCTGTAATAGTTTATTCTCAGTACTTCCCCCTCTTATTCCAGGCTTAAGTTTTTCCAAACCCCAACATTTTAAAGCATTGGTCTTTCCATTATGGGCATGTAGAAAGTGCCTTGCGACACTTGTGATTTGTTTATGTTTATCTACATCCCTCTGGGCAGTCCTGATATTACTGAGATGTTCTGTAATACGTGTTCCCATACTCCTTGTTGTCATGCCAACATAGTATAAATTGCAGCTACAAGAGATGCAGTAGATCACATTAGTGCTCTGGCAGTTAATATGTTGTTTAATTTTGTACGTATTTTCAAATCTATCCACTATTGTTTGTTTTTTAACCATATGCTGGCATACTGAACAATGCCCACACGCAATAGAGCCTTCATAAATAGGTGCCTTTCTAGCATTTCTGTCATAATGGCTTGTTATAAGCGTATCCCTGATGTTGCTAGCTCGCCTATATGTTAATAGGGGTCTATCTGGAAGCAATGGTTTCAATAGTTCGTCTCTGGTAAGGACATGCCAATGTTGTTGTAAAATGTTGGTAATTTTATCACTTTGTGTGGAATATGTAGTAATACATATCAGGGGAATATTATTCTCTTTAACTTTAGGGGTTAATAACTCTTCCCTATCCTTCAGCAGCGCTCTGTTATAGGCTTTAGCCAATGCTTTTCTAGAATAGCCTCTTTCAAGTAGTCTTTTTCTTAGATCGTGTGCAGCTTTTTTGAAACTATCAAGAGTACTACAATTTCTACGCAGGCGTGTATATTCTCCCATCGGTAACCCTTTAATTGTGGCAGGATGATGGTAACTGCTTGCATGTAGTATATTGTTAGTAGACGTGGGCTTTCTGTATGCATTAGTTTCAATTGAGCTGCCTTTCTTGTGGATAGTAAGATCTAGAAATTCTACTTTAGATTTTTGTATTGTAGATGTTAAATATAATCCAAATGGATTATCATTCAGAATATCAATGAAATCTTTGAGGAGATTTTCTGGGCCATTCCATATAAATAGAATGTCATCTATATATCTGGACCAGTGGGAGACATATTGAGTAAGGTGTTTTAGGTCATCATTAAACACTACTGTTTCTTCCCACCAGCCCAGATATATATTCGCATATGTCGGGGCACATGAAGTGCCCATGGCAGTCCCACAGACCTGCAAATAGAATTTATCATCGAATACGAAGAAGTTGTGAGTTAATATAAATTCTATCAGATTAAGCAGAAATTCTTTGGCCTCCTCGCTCATGCTGGTGTCTTTGTTTAGATAGTATGAAACCGCTCTACACCCCCAGTGTGTTTTTATACTGGTGTAGAGCGATTCTACATCACATGTCACCAAAACTGAATTAGTCTCAATACTGATCTCATTGATTTTGTTAAGTAGATGCATTGTATCTCGGGTATAGGATGGTAAAGAGTCTACAATGTATCTTAAACGTGCATCTACATATTTGCTTGCTTTTTCTGTAAGGGAGCCGATCCCAGACACTATCGGCCTTCCTGGGGGCTTGTGTATGTCTTTATGTATTTTTGGCAGCAAATATAGTGTGGCTGTTTTTGGTTCTTTGACTTCTAGAAATTTGAATTCCTTTAGGTCTATAATCCCATTAGTAAAGGCTGAATGAATAAGTGTATTATAACTATTCAGAAACATATCTGTAGGGTTACACAGCAGTGCCTTATAATTTGAAGGATTATTTAACTGGCGTGATGCTTCCTCACGATACATTGTATCTGGCCAAATAACAATATTACCTCCCTTGTCACTATTTTTTATTTGTATTCCTTTCATATTTTTGAGTTGTTTTAGAGCCAAACATTCTCTTTTTGTCAAGTGATTGGTATCACTATCGTGACCTGTTATTTCTAAAATGTCTTGACACACTAAGTTAAGAAAGGTTAATGTATTATGTGACGTGGTATTAGGAGGTACAAACTTTGATTTGGCCTTGAGAATTTTACGCCAGTTACTATTTTCTTCTTCAGGGTTAACACTAATGGTTTCATCTATAAGGGCAATTAAATCATTGATAGCCGCTTGATCACTAGCATTTAAGGAATTCGATTCAGAGTTACTAAAGTATTTCTTCAAGAGAATTTTACGAGTAAAGAGGTGTATATCTTTAATAGCTTCGAATTTGTTGAATTTAGGTGTGGGTATAAAAGACAGGCCTCTTTTTAGGACCGATATCTGATCATTAGTAAGAGTTAAATTAGAAAGGTTGATAATATTGAGTTCAGGGCTATCTACTTCTTCTTGTGTTGTGGTTTGTAATTGAACCTGACTTGTCTCCTGGTTCTGGGTTTTGTGCTTGCGGCCCCTTCGTGTTCTACGCCTAAAGGGATATTTGTATTGTTAACTTTATGAGGTACAATTCTATTTTTTAAGATAGTTTTGGGTAGAGTTTCACCATCGGATACTTCCGCATCAGTACTATCTCCTTCCTTATCTGAATTGTCTATATCTAGACTAGCTGTTTTGTTCTGACCCCATGTATATATTGTGTCTGAGGAATAGTCACTAAGGTCCCTGTCAATTTTGCGTCCTTTTCTTTCAGAGATATAACGAGCAAATTTCTCAACCTCTCCCTTAGTTTTGTTGTATGACTTTTGAAATTCCTCATTACATTCATATTGTTTGAGTTCATCACATAGTTTAGATATTCCCTCATTTATCTCATTTAGTTTGTCTAGTTCGTGTTCAGTTAAATATCCCATCAGTTTGAGTGAGCATTCAGTTAAAGCACTTTCCCATTTTAATTTAAATTCAGGTTTATAATCGTTAAAAGAAGGAAACAATTTCAATCTCAGGCCTCTAGGAATGACATGGTTGTCTTTATAAAAATTGTACATTCCTATGTTCCACTGCTAGCAACATCAGGGATACGCTTATAACAAGCCATTATGACAGAAATGCTAGAAAGGCACCTATTTATGAAGGCTCTATCGCGTGTGGGCATTGTTCAGTATGCCAGCATATGGTTAAAGAACAAACAATAGTGGATAGATTTGAAAATACGTACAAAATTAAACAACATATTAACTGCCAGAGCACTAATGTGATCTACTGCATCTCTTGTAGCTGCAATTTATACTATGTTGGCATGACAACAAGGAGTATGGGAACACGTATTACAGAACATCTCAGTAATATCAGGACTGCCCAGAGGGATGTAGATAAACATAAACAAATCACAAGTGTCGCAAGGCACTTTCTACATGCCCATAATGGAAAGACCAATGCTTTAAAATGTTGGGGTTTGGAAAAACTTAAGCCTGGAATAAGAGGGGGAAGTACTGAGAATAAACTATTACAGATGGAAACTAAGTGGGTTTTCAATCTGAATACCGTCATACCTAATGGTATGAATGAGTATAATAATTATTGGGTGTATATCTAATTGGATGACTTTTAGGGAACCTTATGCTCCTTGTAAAAAATGGTAACCTAGTCCATTATGGTTAAGTTAGTGTCTTTGGGACATGAGCCATATTGGCATTGTATAATGCATGTGTCAGCTGTAACACACCATACATACTTTTAATCAGGGTATGTATGATTATAACCTATAGATATCTGAACATTCCCATATTCAAATACAGTACAATTGTGGGTTGTTGATTAGCCTTCTATTTTAAAGGTTTAGTGTTGCACACTGACACTGCTTTATATTAAACAAAATCATATTCGTAACTGTTGCTATCTAACCTAAATACCCAATTGAAACTCACACACTTAATATAAGTCGCACCCATAACCAAGTATGGTACTCAGGAGTTATATACGGAATTTCTATGTGAATATTCTTATACCATGGGTAAACAAATAGTGTGTTCATGTGGATTAGATTGCAGCGTTAGTGTGTGTAAGACGTTCGCATCTGGGTATTATTATGCTTATCACGATCGTGACTGATTTACTGGTGAGGTATTGCTGTGTTTCATAGTGATGTTTTACATACCATCGATCGTGTTTTGTAATTACAAACCATGTTATCCTGAGCTGACGTTGTGATTTTAATATTGGTACCATATAATCGAGCATCTGTGCTAGCTCTTTCGAGTCACCCAATGAGCGTGTAGGTTATGGCGGAAGTTACACTCTTTAGCCACTCATATTAGTCATAACGGAGGGTGTTTCTAGCTTCACACTATGATTGGATTGTCAGATCGCAAATCACTTAGATATATAATACTACAGATGACAGCCGGAAGTTATTCAGTATTAGTGCGATTTGAATGGGACGCATACAATATTGACAGCTCGGCAATCACTTATATATACAATACTACAGATGACAGCCGGAAGTTATTCAGTATTAGTGCGATTTGAATGGGACGCATACAATATTGACAGCTCGGCAATCACTTATATATACAATACTACAGATGGCAGACGGGAAGTTCTGAATTATTATTGCGATTTTAAAGGGACGCATACAATATTGACTGCTCGGCAATCACTTATATATACAATACTACAGATGGCAGACGGGAAGTTCTGAATTATTATTGCGATTTTAAAGGGACGCGTACAATATTGACAGCTCGGCAATCAATTATATATACAATACTACAGATGGCAGATGTTACTTTATCGTTTACAAACAATATTGCAGCAACATTGATCGATCACATTCGATGCACATTATACACAACTATGCACTTTCATTCATGTTAGCCTGGACGTGTGCTTGTTACTCTAAGATCGCGTTTAAGAAATATTGATTACGCATATGATCAAACATTACAAACATGCACTGTATGTGTGATATTTTACACTTTCACATTGAGATTTATTGTGGGAAAACAACATTTCAGCAAACAACAAAAAAACGCCCACTGTGAAAGCATTCGCGCCTCTCACATACAAACAAGTGAATACAATCAGCAATCATTACAAACTCAATACCATTGGACATATTGCACTTTAAATCCCCCAAACAACATGGCCAATGCATCACTTGTGATCCACATCAGATCAAGTGCATACCTTGTTACGCTGTTTTGAAAGATGGATAACGATGACATGGTAGACACTGCTGGTGCTGCTATTGGCGAACTAGCTGTTGGTCAAATCAGGCAGCCTCGGCGGCTCAGACTGAGACGAAGGGGTCGTCTGGTTCGAGGTCCTCGTGTCTACAGGGTGAGACCCACCTTGGAAAACATGAGCGACTTTGAGGTTTATGATAATTATCGGCTCAATTGCGAACAGCTCATTGGCCTTTACGATCTTCTTAAACCTCATTTGGAGCCACGTATAAGAATAAGGACTGCTGTTCCCGCCATGAGTAAGATGCTAAGTTGTCTATACGTCCTGGCCTCTGGGAGTTTTCAATCCGGAGAAATGTACATGCATGGCCTGGCTCAAGGTACATTCTCTGTGGTGTTTGATAACTTTCTGGACGCCATGGTACGTATCAGTAAGCAATACATAGGATTCCCACAGAATGATGGTGATTGGAGGCGCCTGAAGCAGGAATTCTTTGATATTGCTCAATTGCCCAATGTCTTGGGAGCCATAGATTGTACCCACATTGCGCTGCGTGCTCCAATTGATGACTTGCCCTTCAGAAATCGCAAACATTTTCATAGCCTCAACGTGCAGTATGTTTGTGACGCACAGATGAGGATTATGCATGTGTGTGCGAATTTTGGAGGAGCTTGTCATGATGCCCGCATCCTCGCTCAGTCGTCCCTGTGGAGACCGTTTGAGGAAAGACAAATGCCCCCTGGTTATCTCGTTGGTGAGTATTTGTGCACAACATGGTTAATTAGTTAGACAATTGCCACTGTAGTTTTAAAATGTTAGCGTAATGTTCAGCTATAGGATGCAATTTAACCATTTTAAATTTTGTAAAGCTAATGTCTAGTTTTAGTTCAATGCAGATATGTAGCATGTCTTACCTTAAATGCTCAGATAGAGAATGCAATAAAACCATTTCGTTTCCATTTTACACAAGGTCTGGTTTAGGAGAAATACGCATATGTAGCATGTCTTAGCTGAAATGGGAAGATATTAGCTAATGCAATTTAACCATGTCATTGTCTCTTTCCGCTAATGTCTAGTTTTAGTTTAATGCAGATATGTAGCATGTCTTACCTTAAATGCTCGGATAGAGAATGCAATGTAACCATTTAGTTTTTATTTTACACAAGGTCTGGTTTAGGAGAAATACGCATATGTAGCATGTCTTAGCTGAAATGGGAAGATATTAGCTAATGCAATTTAACCATGTCATTGTCTCTTTCCGCTAATGTCTAGTTTTAGTTCAATGCAGATATGTAGCATGTCTTACCTTAAATGCTCAGATAGAGAATGCAATGTAACCATTTAGTTAGCATTTTACACAAGGTCTGGTTTAGGAGAAATACGCATATGTAGCATGTCTTAGCTGAAATGGGAAGATATTAGCTAATGCAATTTAACCATGTCATTGTCTCTTTCCGCTAATGTCTAGTTTTAGTTCAATGCAGATATGTAGCATGTCTTACCTTAAATGCTCAGATAGAGAATGCAATGTAACCATTTCGTTTCCATTTTACACAAGGTCTGGTTTAGGAGAAATACGCATATGTAGCATGTCTTAGCTGAAATGGGAAGATATTAGCTAATGCAATTTAACCATGTCATTGTCTCTTTCCGCTAATGTCTAGTTTTAGTTCAATGCAGATATGTAGCATGTCTTACCTTAAATGCTCAGATAGAGAATGCAATGTAACCATTTAGTTAGCATTTTACACAAGGTCTGGTTTAGGAGAAATACGCATATGTAGCATGTCTTAGCTGAAATGGGAAGATATTAGCTAATGCAATTTAACCATGTCATTGTCTCTTTCCGCTAATGTCTAGTTTTAGTTCAATGCAGATATGTAGCATGTCTTACCTTAAATGCTCAGATAGAGAATGCAATGTAACCATTACGTTTCCATTTTACACAAGGTCTGGTTTAGGAGAAATACGCATATGTAGCATGTCTTAGCTGAAATGGGAAGATAGAGAATAATATTGAACTAGATTATTTTTTTTTAAAATAAACATTTGTTAGTGGATTATCGTGTACAAAAATTTTTATTGGACTCAAAATACTATTTTGAGGATTGTTTGAATTATGTTCTGTTCATAATTTATAGGTGATTCTGGGTACATGAGCCGGCCTTGGCTTATTACCCCCTTGCGTAGCCCGACTGATGTGTCTGAGGAGCGCTACAATAGGGCTCATAAGAGAACCAGGGCGGTGGTTGAACGGATGTTCTGGCTCCTGAAGATGAGGTTCAGGTGCCTGGACAGGTCGGGAGGAGCCCTCCAGTACAACCCAAAGAAGGTGGTTAAGATCGTTATAGCCTGTAGTGTCCTGCATAATATTGCACAGCGGGCTGGGATGCTGCAGGGCGTCCAGGCGCAACGAAACCTCCTCAGAGATGAGGAGGATGATCCTGTTCTAGAGGGGCCATTCCGGGACGAGGGGCTCGATGTCAGAGCAGACATCATCAACCGCCACTTTAGACGGTAAATAATAGAAGTTAGACTGGAGTATTGTCAATAGATGTGAACTCTAGGGAAATGACAAGTAGAGAATTGTGCAAACATGTTAGGATTGTTCATCAAATGCTAAAAATGTGTTTCATTTATTAATATAGGTGATGCTCTGGGCATTGGGTCCTGTAGCGAGTCTTTGCCACCTGGTTTTTAAAGAGGACATCAGCTGGTAAGTATAAATGTATGGACTGTTGCTGGCATGAATTGTACACAAATACATCATATGGCATACATTTTCTAAACTAGTATTTAGTTTACACATTACTTAAAATGTAAATACTCAGAAAGGGATCCTCTAGCATAACTATCCTCTAGCATGACTATGGTTCAATGTCACACATTAGAGGTTCGTTCTGCTCAATATGACTCATCTTCACACTTGATAGAACATAACACAAGATGCTACACACGCTTAGTAAGCTAGTGACAGAAATTGATTCAGAAATGGGGGGGTGGGAGAGGGCTACAGAACTGATTCACACACTTGTAGTAGTAGGTTTCTTTAAAAAATTTATGCCATTAGGGAGATGACTTCATGTAAAGACTGAAAGGGAAGAATTCGAAGAATGACAGTGAAGAATTCCCAGACTGACAGTGGAAAAAGACAAGATTGAAATTGAAGAATACCAATGGGATCATGTCTGGCATTATCTTTCAAATCTGCTGACCTTGAAAACCATACAAAGACATGTTCACATGGTAAGTGCCAACTATTTGATAGAATAAGGCTGTGGAGGTATCCTATTGGAGACACTTAGATTATTTTCTAATTTTTAGATGGTATTTCACAGTCCTCTATTTTTGAAATGATGAATAAGACACCTATTGAAGATCAACTGTTTACCCCAGAATTGACTTTCAAAGACCATGCATTATCCAGGTTGGTTTACCAATGCATGCTAGTTAAGAATCACAGCAAGAATGTTGAATCTTAGTAGCTTACATACATTAGTCATAATTAGATATTTAGGGATCACAATCAGACACTTAGATTATTTTCTAATTTTTAGATGGTATTTCACAGTCCTCTATTTTTGAAATGATGAATAAGACACCTATTGAAGATCAACTGTTTACCCCAGAATTGACTTTCAAAGACCATGCATTATCCAGGTTGGTTTACCAATGCATGCTAGTTAAGAATCACAGCAAGAATGTTGAATCTTAGTAGCTTACATACATTAGTCATAATTAGATATTTAGGGATCACAATCAGACACTTAGATTATTTTCTAATTTTTAGATGGTATTTCACAGTCCTCTATTTTTGAAATGATGAATAAGACACCTATTGAAGATCAACTGTTTACCCCAGAATTGACTTTCAAAGACCATGCATTATCCAGGTTGGTTTACCAATGCATGCTAGTTAAGAATCACAGCAAGAATGTTGAATCTTAGTAGCTTACATACATTAGTCATATTTAGATATTTAGGGATCACAATCAGACACTTAGATTATTTTCTAATTTTTAGATGGTATTTCACAGTCCTCTATTTTTGAAATGATGAATAAGACACCTATTGAAGATCAACTGTTTACCCCTGAATTGACTTTCAAAGACCATGCATTATCCAGGTTGGTTTACCAATGCATGCTAGTTAAGAATCACAGCAAGAATGTTGAATCTTAGTAGCTTACATACATTAGTCATAATTAGATATTTAGGGATCACAATCAGACACTTAGATTATTTTCTAATTTTTAGATGGTATTTCACAGTCCTCTATTTTTGAAATGATGAATAAGACACCTATTGAAGATCAACTGTTTACCCCTGAATTGACTTTCAAAGACCATGCATTATCCAGGTTGGTTTACCAATGCATGCTAGTTAAGAATCACAGCAAGAATGTTGAATCTTAGTAGCTTACATACATTAGTCATAATTAGATATTTAGGGATCACAATCAGACACTTAGATTATTTTCTAATTTTTAGATGGTATTTCACAGTCCTCTATTTTTGAAATGATGAATAAGACACCTATTGAAGATCAACTGTTTACCCCTGAATTGACTTTCAAAGACCATGCATTATCCAGGTTGGTTTACCAATGCATGCTAGTTAAGAATCACAGCAAGAATGTCGAATATTAGTAGCTTACATACATTAGTCATACTTAGTTCATAATTAGATATTTAGGGATCACAATCAGAAAAAGGAATACATATTATAGTTGATATAGAGGTATTTGAATGGACATGAAATATTACATTTATGTTCAGCATACATATATATTTATTATTGAAATGTGATATACATTATTATGTATAATTAGAAAATCTGATATTTAAATTTAATTTTTATTACACAATATAATGGTGTATGGTTTGTTTGGTTTTTAATACAAAAATTCAAATCATAAATATCTTTATAAAATTATGCGCAAAGTTAGAGCATAGACACAAGATGATTGTAAATGTATTTTATGAATATTTTAAAACGTGTGTATTAACTTATTAAAATTTTGTTTTTTCATTTCAGATTATCATCTGATGACTTCCCGGAATATTTTTTTGTTTTTGTTTTTGTTAAAAAATTAAATTATTTTTAAATGGTAATAATCAACATTTGATTATTAAATACCCTCTTTTGAACAGATTATAATAAATATCCATATAATCTGTCAATAAAAAACAATTTGACTCCCATGACTGGTAGATTTCTATTTGACAAGCACATGCATAAAATCAAATTAGGCATTAATTTTAGCAAATCCACTGATTCAGAGAATATTAAATTAAACTATCTTTTTAAAAATAATTGGGGAGTGAGATCCATCGATGCTTTTCTTGTGAAATTCTTCAATGTTAAAATAATTTCGGATATGTAGTCAGAATTTGACAAAAATGATTTTGGTTTCACTTTTAAGAAGGGGAAGTGGTTCACTTACATTAAAGTGACAGTGTTGTTGAATGTAAAATTAATTTTATAAGATCTTGTATCTTCCCTAGGTATCTAAAAACATTATTTAATTAAATTTATAATTTTTAAATTAAAAAATGGTAGGTCATTTAACTTCATATTTTGCACAAGCTAGTTATTGGATGCCATGTTAATAGATTTTATTTTCTAGTGGAGTCATTTAAAGGGACATTTAACTATAGTTATTAATATTATGTATTTATTAAAATCTTACCTCTTGGGTTAGACATCACATATCTATATATAATTTTCATTCCCCTTTAGTTTCTTTCGACAATGATAAATCAACATTCCGAATGTTTTTGTCCTTAAAGGGACATTCACAAAGTATATTGTGTCTTGAATTTTAAAAAATAATTAAAGAATTTAAACATATTTATAAAGTACTATAGAATTACATTCAGTCTTGGAATATACTTAGAAAAAGATACATCAATGCACATATCTTAGTCAATTACATAAGGCATCTATGTGCAACCAACAATCAGCATCAAAATAGCCTATGTAGATATTTATTTAATCCAAGATTGTATATAATTACAATCTAATGATTGAATAACAAAACATATTAAGTTGTTCAAATATTATAATCTTATCCAAAATGCATAAATAACATACAGCTTAATGTCCCTCAAAGCTGAAGACTGCGAAATACATCCATTACAATATATATTTCAGTCAGTGTGTAAAACAATCCAGAATTTAATCTAAATATGCTTTACTCATATGTTATACTAATTTTGCAAAAGGAATGTCAGTATATTTATGAAAATCTTAGTAGTGCTATCCAAATAATATATATAAGTTTATGGCAGGGTTATAAACACAATCTTAAAATAATTTTCCTTAAAAATTGAAACCCTAATCAACCATGCATCTACTAGACCATACAATTAATATAAATATCTGAATTCTTTTATTTAGTTAATATCCATAAACATATTGAAGTATATTCGCAATAAAAGGAAATGAAACAAAATTTATATGCGTTAAAACCAACTCTTAAGATATGCTATCCTTCTTACAAAACCCAGAAAAATATACCTTCACAATTCAGCCTTATTTATTTAATACAATGGGACTAAAACCTTTAACATCCAAGCAATACAATTCTAAACTGTGCTCTTTCAACAATAGGATAATATATATATATATATTCTGCTATTTAACTGCAATTTATCTTAATACAGAATTAACTTACAATATCAGAACTTGCACAGATGATTTACTTAGCAAATCAGATACAGATTTAAACGATATATATATATATATATATATATATATATAGGCTGTGAAATGCTAACTAAAACACACTGTTTCTTTAAATCTATTAAATACAAATTGACTATGCATATAACTTATCTTATAATAAAACTTTTATATACATCACCAAATAACAGCAATCCAGTTCCCAATTTTCGCAACGGATCCAATTTCACACCTCATATAAAATAAGTGTAATTGCAATGGAATAGGAGAAATATGGCCCACTTTTTTTTTGTAGTTTGACTGTGTCCCACGCAAAACAGTTTCAGTCAGTTACCAAACTTTGCAGCCAGTGTTTCTCTTTCTGCATCAACTTATTAGTGTAATCATTGGTGTGAAATATGGGTGGCCTTTCGAAACCTTGTCCCTCTATTGGATAATCTGAATATCCCATTTCCAACAGCCAAAAAGCTGGCAACACCAGGTGGCAGCATTTTACAAACAACACAAATTCACCTTCACATTTCTAAACATTTTTAAGTAAGTTGATTATTTTCATAAAATGGTTATTTAATCAGACCATACCTTTCTACAGCAATTATTCATAATATTTGTTTTAGATAGGGTAGGGTTTTATGAATTTTCTGATCATTTTGATATGAAACATCACATATATCTAACATTTTTAATCAAGTTAATTCTTTTCTTATAAAATGGTTATTTAATCAGATCACACTCTCTGCATTAATCATATATAACCCCAATTACAGATGATTAATATTAGGTTATTTTTTCTGATTATTCTGATACCAAATATGTTATATTATTAACATTTTGTTATATTAAGGTATTTTAATACTGCTAATTATTAGCTTAAAATGCATTACAATTTTATCGGTATCCTGGCATTTATATGTGAGTAATAGCTTATTTTTAATTCAGTATTGTACTGTATTCCAAGTGAATCCTGTCTATGTAGATCTGAAATAAAAATAATTGTTAATAATCACTTCTCTTCAGGTCCATAAACATCTATTCATGTTCTTAAACACACAGAGGCTAAGATATTCATGCTTTCAAAACATACACATATATATATATATATATATTACATATATATATATACACACACATCTCATGTCCATTAAAACATATACAGTTGTTTTGAAATCATAATGTAAGCCATTTGTCTTCACTGTGTTATTCTAACCCCCGACACAACGTCTGTGTTACGTGTATTCTGATGTTATCAGCCACACTTAACAGGCAGCTGTCAATTTTCAGCTCCTTTGAAGAATGTTTGTATCTCTCACATTTCTTCAGACGGATCGGCATTTCCCTTGGAGGAAATTCATATATGGGCCTGTATCCTGTTCTCTGTTAAAATTACTTCCCCAACATTCCTCTAAGTGATTGTATTAAATTTGGCAGGCCAAATGACATAGAGTCATAAAACTCTGCATATAATCAAATGAGCATGGTCACTGAGTCAGTTCCTTTTGGAAAATGTCTGTGTGCTCACACCGCAGGGGTCGTGCTTCAAAAGGCTATGCTGATTTCCAATCCTGATGAATGTGTATTCACCCAGCTCTCATCTTGTAGGGGGTTTTGAATTAAATCCTGACATCAGAATTTCTATTCTACAGCACATCTGATAAAATAGATGGCTTCATATATATACACACATCCTTTTTATATTATTTCATTTACGTATATATATTAGTATATATATATATATATTATGTCATTTACCTTTACCCTGACATAATTCCCCCTTTCAAATTCAAATATATGTAGGACACATGTTTTTGAATTGGATCAAAGTCAGTGGTACTCGGTGAGGATGTTGACCGTACACATCATGGACAGTCTTCTATGTAGATAGTCTGTCAATTTTGAACCTTCATGTTTATCAGTTAGGCATCTTTAAACTACAGTATGTCTTTAGTTCATTTGGGGATATGACACTTCATTCTCCCTCTATGACTTGTAGTTGGGATCTGGGATGACACGCTCGCAATTGATTGATATGGACCCATTTATCTATGAAACTTTCATTTTTGGGGATCCGTATTTTATAGGCCACTGGAGATATTTTGTCAGTAATGACGAAAGGACCTTTCCATGAGGGAAGAAATTTCTTCTCCCTAACCTGATCTCTTCCAAAGTTATAAAGATAAACTTTATCATTTATTTCATATTCCTTTTTGGATGTTTTGAGATCATAATAGGTCTTAGTGGCAGTTGCGGCTCTTTCTAAATTCCTTTGAGTAAATGCAAAGGCATATTGCAGGTGCTTTCTTAGGTTTTCCACATATTGATGTGTATTGGCAGCGTTTATCAAGTTTTGGTCTGATGTACGGTACAGCAGATGCTGAGGTAGAACCATTCTTCTACCAGTCATCAGTTCAAAAGGTGACATCTTGGTAGCACTACTTGGAGTTGCTCTTAATGCCATTAAGACTAGAGGTAGTTTTACATCCCAGTCTTTACCTGTTTCACTCACAAACTTTTTGAGGATTTTAACAATGGACTGGTTGTAATGTTCTACACCACCACTTGAGGCAGCTCTATAAGCAATATGGAGCTTTCTTTTAACCCCTAGTATTTTCCACATTTTTGTCATCACTTCGCTAGTGAAGTGGGTCCCCCGATCTGATTCGATTCTTTGGGGCAAACCAAATCTGGAAAATACATGGTTGATGAGCAATGCTGCACATGTTTCAGCACTATTGTTAGGTGCACTAATGCACTCTACCCATTTAGTGAACAGGCATATCACTGTTAACATGTATTTGTTACCTCTTGATGATCTTGTTACTGGGCCAATAAAATCAATTTGTATATCTGACCATGGCATTACCATCCCCCTTTTCTGCAATGGCGCTCTATGCGTTGGTGCAGTGGGTTGGAACTGTGGGCAGATTAAACACCCTTGACAGTAGGTTTGAACATCTTTCAACATGTGTGGCCAAAAAGCGTAATCACGCAATATTTCATATGTGAGTTTGGCACCACGATGACCAGATGTGGGAGCATCATGGGCATGTTGAAGCATTAGACCTCGGAACTTGGTGGGTACTACCCACTGCTGGATGCCAGTTTTGGAGGTTCTAATTAACAAACCATCCTGTAATTTGAATTGTGATTTAGATTTTATTAAGATTCTCAGATCTTCTTTGCCAATACAATCATCTTTTGAGATGGGGTTGCTT
The DNA here is from genome assembly GCF_027579735.1 of Bombina bombina. NCBI lineage: Eukaryota > Metazoa > Chordata > Amphibia > Anura > Bombinatoridae > Bombina > Bombina bombina. The sequence goes on along the minus strand of NC_069505.1, from coordinate 635,648,222 downwards.
TCAGGATCTTCTATGTGTTTAAAGAAGATGCCTACAATGGGGTCTTCTTTTTGACTAGTGATCAGATCCTCACTAGGAGAATCCTGACTCCATTGTACCAAGTTAGGCTCACTCTGTTGTTTTGCCTGGTTTCTGGTAATGGCTTCTACCTGAATTGCACCCATTAAATGGTCAATATTAAGGAGTTCTCCAGTTATGGCTCCTTGTTTGGCTAATGAGTCCGCAAGGTCATTGCCTTCCTTATCAGGACCTAGAACTCTGGAATGACCCTTGGTCTTTTTCCAGTGTATGGTTAAATCGTTGGATACCACCAGATTATCAATCTCGCAGAACAACTTGCCATGCTTGACTGGTTTGTTATTGCTTTTCTGCATGCCATTTCTTTTCCAAGTTGGCAGGTATTCAACAAAACTGTCACGCACATAATTTGAGTCAGTTATGATCACAAATTCATGAATACCGTGTTCAATAGCCATTTCAATGGTTTTGAAAACAGCAGTTAGTTCAGCAACTTGACTGGATCTTGGTCCAATGTTGAAACCTATAGATATATTTGGGAATCCATTTGCCCCCGTTATACCAATGCCAGTGACTAATCTGCGCTCATTATCAATAGTGGCATGGTAAGAACAACCATCAACATATACCCAAGGTAATGTTTGACAATGGTCCTCATTGTACATTTTATATGGGGAAAGCAATTGTTCCTCCAGAAAATCATCTTCTGATAATTCTTCCCCAGGATCTCTAGCAGTACAGTCGTGGAGCTCAGCAAGCCCTTGTGCAACTGGATTCTTTTTATTCTGCTTGTAGCGAATTTCTAAGGGCCAGCCTTGTAAGGAAAGAGTCCACGCTGTTATGCGGCTATTAGACAAATTCCCATCTCTTATTCTCTCACTCTGCAAATATAGCAAAGGCTGGTGGGCCGTTTCTACAATAATTTTCTCGCCCTGTATATAGCTGCGGAAATTTTGTAGAGCCCATACAGTAGATAAGAGGGCTTTTTCGCAATCGTTAAACTTTATTTCTACTGGGGATAGATTTTTGCTCGCATAAGCAATGGCTTTGTTCAAATTATCATGCTTTTGGTAAAAACCGGACTCATGCTTACATCTGTGTACCCTGTTTCTAAGTAGAAAGGTTTGCCACCTTCAGGGTACGCTAAGCAAGGTGCTTGAGTGAGTTTTCTCTTCAGCTCTCTGATGGCTGTCTCTTGAGACTCACTCCAGTGCCATTTCACCTCTTTCTTTAGGAGAAGTAGTAGTGGTTTAGCTAATTCCGCATAATTATCAATGAATTTGCGAGAATAATTTGTCATACCCAGGAATGATCTCAATTCCTTTAAGTTAGTTGGGTTTTTAGAATTCACTATCGCTTCCACCTTTTTCTTCTGGGGATTTAATCCGTCAGAGGTAACTTCATGTCCCAAGAAGTTTACACGAGTGCGGCACCATTGAGCTTTTTGTAGGGATAATTTGACACCTGCCCTTTTAAGTTGGCTGAGGATGTGTTTAAGCTCTGCGATGTGTTTTTCAAAGTCTGTGCTTTTGATTAAAACATCATCAACATAAGATAAGGTCCCCCTTTCCAGTGCGTCAGGCATAGCCTTATGCATGAATACAGCAAATTCATGTCCAGAATTTATGTATCCAAATGGAAGTCTCTGGAATGCATATTGGACCTTTTGGAAGGAGAATGCTAGCTTATATTGGTCCTCTTCATGTACCTTTATGGTCCAGTATCCCTGTGCACAATCAATGGCAGTGAATATCTTGGATCCCTGCATTTGTGCTAGGCACTGGTCAATGTATGGTACAGGCCAGCCAGACATGTATACTCATTTGTTTAGCTGTCTTAAGTCAGCGCACAAACGCCATTGTCCATTGGGCTTAAGGACACCTAGAATAGGATTATTATAAGAGCTGTGCACCTGTCTGATAATACCTCTTTCTTCCAAATTCCTTATGATCTCTGCAAGAGAATCATATGAGGCTAAAGGAAGTCTGTATTGTTTGACAAATACAGGTGGCGCATTAGGATCTGTTTGTATCCTTGCAATGTGCAAGTCTGTAGTACCACAGTCATAAGAATCCTTAGCGAAAATATCCTTGTATTCCATTAGGAGTTCTCGCAGCTGTTGGCGTTCATCATCGCTGGAACAGCCATTAGCTAAGGATATTTGCTCTTCGACTATTTGCTGAAATCCTGGAAAGATTTCAGGCTGTCCTATTTCATAGGCTTCTTCCAGTCTAGAGGTGAGATCCCCTTGATTATAATTTACATTGCTCCCATGACTCTGGGTATTGGGGTAATCTTGCTGTTTGATTGGCTGATCAAACACTAGAGAGGCTTCTTCAATTTTACAGATGCCTTCCTCTGAGCTGAAGGGATAAATAGACTGAACATTAAATAGACCCTCTGGCATAGATGCAAAGGATTGTTCTATTAATTGTTCTTCAGTTAGGTATCCTTCAGGTATTAGCCCAATTACATTATTCTGGAATCCAAAAGTGTAATAACTTGATTCCTGTGCATATCCTATGGTAGTTCCCTTGGATAAGGTTATATCCTGTGGGGTCACGTTATGCACAACAATATGTATTGGAACAGTTCCAATATTCACCATAGGAGTGTAGGTCACTGTGACACCCAGATTTTGTATTCTATGGGAGAGACAAATCAGTGTTTCAGAAGTTTTTAATTTCTGCCCTCTCTTTACCTGTAAGGGTAAAAGAAATTTATCAGCCCCAGCAGGAATTATAACATCGCTAGATACCTGCATATTCACAGCATATGGCAATTGCTGGTTTGATTTCAGGGCTGCATTTTCATCCTGAAATACTTCAGGGTCCCCCTTTAACGTGCTCCAGAGGCAAGAATTAATCAAATCTATTTGTATGGCATATCTATGTAAGATATCATTGCCAATGTATATTTGATTATGGGGAGTATTTAAAACTAAAAACAGGTGCTTCACTGACTTATTTCCTATAGAGATAGATAATAAGCACTTAGCTGTGATGTTATAGCTTTCAAACCTGTCATCCAGGTTGCTGACACTGTGGTCTTGGGGAGAAAGATATTTAATCACTTTAGGTTCAGCTATCTGCGCTAATAAACCTTTGCTTATATAGCTAGCTTCCTGTTTTAAGTTTATTTTAGCATACTTGGTTTTACCAAGGTCATGCACTTGTATAGGGATAAATAGATCCTCTTTAACTGTCTCAATCCCTGTGAGGTATTGAGCGTGGCCTCCCCCCTTAGGGATTTTATGATCCCCCTTGTGGAGTGATATGGTTAATACATCGCCATCTAGGGAAATATTCGCTATCTTTCCAGGCGATATTTTAAAAGTATTACCATCAGAGCCACTAAAAGGAGTCTGATCATCTATTTGTAGGATAGTGATTTCAGGTACAGAGTTATTCCTGAAATGAATCTCCACAGCATCTGGTTTCTCTTCTACCACGTGACAGCTATGTCGGGCGCGAGATATACCAGATTTTTCATAATTGATAGGCCGTTTAACTTGTGACCAAATTACATTATTTATGCAATCAATTATGGTGCTTAATCGCTTCAGGAGATCACTACCAATAATTAAACGATCAGTTGGCAGATCCACTATAATGACAGGGTGTCTTATGACCCTGTTCCCCAATTTAAATTTTAACCATGCAGTACCGTAAACTTTAGGGAGTCACCCCCAACACCTATTAGAGAACCGTCAAATACTCTTATTTTAGGTTTGTGGGGTGTTAGCTCATTTAGCTGTGTGTAGTACCTGTGGGATAAGATAGTCGCCTGTGACCCAGTGTCAATTAATCCCCTGATAGGGTTGGAGACTGAATCTTGCAGCTCAACTAATACATAATATCTTCCTGCAGTTTCTACCATTTCACACATAAAATTGGCATTCTCACACATCTGTGGGCTTCGCCACGTGTTACCTGAATTCGCCGTGTCATTCGATGCAGAGGAATCTTCATACCTACCTGTTTCCTCTATGACAGGGTCGGTTGGATTCTTTTGTACTGCATCTGTGGAGATAAGGTTAGGAGAGAGCTGCAAGGGAAGAGGTTTGTTAGTTTTTCCCGGATGAGGTCGCTCAACGTCACAGCTAATTTGTCCGTTTCCGGTCTGTGGGGAGAGAATATGATTAGTATCATTGATATTTATCATTACATTTTGCATATCTCTCCCCTCCCCTTTAGGTGATACTGCAGTATTTATGACTGTGCCTGTGGTCCACTGCTGACCACTGGCTGTACCCCTAAAAAAGTATTGTTCGGTTGCTGAGCCATAGATTTTTGACTCATATTAGCGATTTGTTCGCTCAACCGATTTAACTGGGCAAACAGCATATCTACCTGATTGTACAAGTTACCTCTACCCCTGGGCCTATCTCCTGGTGCCCCATTTTACTGATTCCTGGACCATTGGGTTCCCTCAGAATCAGGGCCGCTATTTCTATTCTGGCGTGGTTGCCCCTGGGGTTCAGCTTGTTCAGCATTAGTACTTTGGGGAGCATTATATACCTGGGGTGTCTGGTTACCCTGAGAATATCTTCGCCGTCTATTGTATCTACCCTTGCGTGGATACCAATTATTTGGTGGGTATTCTCTTTGTGAGTAATTATTCACCTGATTATGTCCCCCACTTTGGTTATAGTCTCCCTGCGCCTCAACCTGTGTAGGGGGAGGGGCAGAATTAAACCTCTGTGGAGATGGCCTGTTTTGACTGGCCACCTCTGCATAAGTTCTCTTGTTAGACTCCAAATTGAGGGGTTTAGGTGACACCCTAGTTTCTGCTACAATTTTGGGTTTTGATTCCTTTTTAACCCCCTGCTCACTGGACTGCTGAATAGAGTATAATTTTGTACTCTCTTTGATCAGCCATTCCAATGAGCAGTCCTCATCAAAATCTCTAGCTAAGTTAATTTTGATGGGTGTAGGCAGTGCTTCAAAAAATAAATTTACAAATTCTGAGCCGTCAAATTTGGGATTATCTTCAGCCATACTGTACGCATTTTTCAATACAGAAAGGAATTCGATTGGACTCTGATTCGCACGACACTTTAAACCATATACCGCTATCTTCGCGGCAGTTTTAGTGCGATATTGCCCGAATTCTTTTCTGCATTGTCGTTTTACCCCATTCCAGGAATGAATATTCATATCCTTTAGTGAGGCAAAGAATTTGTGATGCTTACTGTCAAATACCCAAGGTAGAAATTCAATTTTCAATTTCTCACTTGTAACATTCATTATAGCTAACGCATTTTCAAAAGCCTGTAAATGATCAATTACAGATGTTGTTCCCTTATTGGAGAATATAGGTACTGCGCGTTGTACGAAGGTGATTATTTTATGGGAATCATAGACTTTATCAGACTTATTTTGGGATTCTCTGTTAGAGTTTCCCTCCCCCGCATCAGCTGCGCTACAGCTGTCCTCTGGATTTACATCCTGAGGGGATTGTCTATTTGGGAAATCTATTTCTGACCCGTTAGGGGTCATTTGTCTATGTTGTTCTATATATTTTCGTACCTCGTCCCTGACGCGTTCGCTAAAGGAGTTAGCATTATCTGTATTATTCTCATTGCTAATATAGGGGTTTTCATTATGGCGATATGACCTTTTTAAATCGCTTAATTCTCTCTGGCTTTGCGCAAGCTGTTTATTTAAATCTTGTATCTGTGCGATTAAGTCTGTATTATGCTTATCTAAGGCTGTTAGGTTTTGAGCAAATTCATCCATTTTATTTTTGGCTATTTTTAAACCCTCTTCGCGTCTGCGCGAGGAACGAATACTATTTTCTAGCTCCTGTATTTGCAATCGTTTGTCTGTGACACAAAACGACATTTCGTCAATTATGCATATTAAAAGGGGCCAGGATTTTAGTATTAGTTCGTCTCGCTTTATGGGAGCTTTGCATTGATTAATCATTAATAATTCCTGTAAGAATTCATTCTCTTCATTCCACATATTATTATTAACGGTAATATTTTTAGCCCTAGTTTCAAGCGTATCCATAAAATCATTTAATTCACCCGCAATATTAAACTTCCCTTTAAGGTTACTTAAGATATCTTTCTTAAGGACCTGACCTTTAGTAATAGGTATGGTTATGGGACCAATTTCATTGCTATGTATAGAATTAAATGAGTCACTTCTGGCTACAGACATTATTATATTGGCTTAGTACTTAGTTAAACTAAAACGCTAATACAATTTTTGCCAATAAAAAGAGAGATGGAAAAATGTTATATTTAAAAAAAAAATATTATTAATTTTGAAATATGAAAAATTAATATTCCGAAATATGAAAAATTAATATTTTTGATTAATTTTGAAATATGAAAAATTAATATTTTTATTAATTTTTCAAAATTAATCTTTAATAATATTTCAAGATATTAATGTCAATCTCGAAATATGAAAATTAATATTTCAACCTTTCAAAAAAAATTATATCTTCAAAATATAAATATCGAAATATGAATTTTTTTTTTTTTTCTCTTTTATAATAATTTCTATTTACTTACAAATATATTATATCAATTATGATGGATATTATTAAATCTCATGCAAAGTGCCTCCAATTATTATGTCAGTATATTTATGAAAATCTTAGTAGTGCTATCCAAATAATATATAAGTTTATGGCAGGGTTATAAACACAATCTTAAAATAATTTTCCTTAAAAATTGAAACCCTAATCAACCATGCATCTACTAGACCATACAATTAATATAAATATCTGAATTCTTTTATTTAGTTAATATCCATAAACATATTGAAGTATATTCGCAATAAAAGGAAATGAAACAAAATTTATATGCGTTAAAACCAACTCTTAAGATATGCTATCCTTCTTACAAAACCCAGAAAAATATACCTTCACAATTCAGCCTTATTTATTTAATACAATGGGACTAAAACCTTTAACATCCAAGCAATACAATTCTAAACTGTGCTCTTTCAACAATAGGATAATATATATATATATTCTGCTATTTAACTGCAATTTATCTTAATACAGAATTAACTTACAATATCAGAACTTGCACAGATGATTTACTTAGCAAATCAGATACAGATTTAAACGATATATATATATATATATATAGGCTGTGAAATGCTAACTAAAACACACTGGCCTAGATTTAGAGTTCGGCGGTAGATGGCCTGCTAACGCCACGCGTGTTTTATGTCTAACGCACGGCATTGTTTGACTCCGGTATTTAGAGTACAAATAAGACCATCTAACGATGCTCCTAACGCGTGTATGTCACACGCGTAATCCTGCCTGCGTTAGACATTCTCCCATAGAGATCAATGGGAAAGGCAAAAAATTGCTTTTTTCACCTAACACTCGATCTCGCGAGAATACGCACAGCTCGGTCATATGACGCATAACACATCATGCACAACAATAACACGCCGCAAATGTCACAACAATCAATCAATCAACAAAGCACACAAGCATTACACATTCACAAGCGGGGGGATTTGAAATAAAATTATATACGGGGAATACGCATATACTTTAAGATGCGGAAATTCGCAAAATAACAACAAGGAATAACAAATATATACATACACTAGAAAAATATTCGCATTCAATATCACTATATATTAGGACAAACATACATATACAACACTTCACTAATACCACACCATCGCAAATTCACATTTAAAAAGAATACTATTGGACAATGTTAGAGCAAACGACCACTATGACATCATCGCATTCTACACATTCCACAAATAATAACTCCAAATGAGCATGCGCAAATTTACACACCTAATACACATTGCACTAATATTAATTGCTAATAAAGCACACCTGAACACAATTTACAACGCAAATCGGTACATCATTAAACATTTACACAGGGTATACAGTATGTGTGTGTTTGTGTGTATGTGTATATATATATATGCTGTATTAGGCTACAATGTGTGATTTTTTTAAAATTTTGGGATGGTGGTGTGCCACAGGATTTTTTAATGTAAAAAAGTGTGCCACGGCAAAAAAAAGGTTAAAAATCACTGATATAAGCAACACACAA